>NC_088222.1:12903724-13198724 GCF_036934945.1 Oncorhynchus masou masou
TCTCTTATTGGCTGTGTATGACATAATCAGACCCCTGGCGTACGCTTTACAGGTCTCTTATTGGCTGTGTATGATGTAATCAGACCCCTGGCGTACGCTTTACAGGTCTCTTATTGGCTGTGTATGATGTAATCAGACCCCTGGCGTACGCTTTACAGGTCTCTTATTGGCTGTGTATGATGTAATCAGACCCCTGGCGTACGCTTTACAGGTCTCTTAGTGGCTGTGTAGGACATAATCAGACCCCTGGCGTACGCTTTACAGGTCTCTTAGTGGCTGTGTATGACATAATCAGACCCCTGGCGTACGCTTTACAGGTCTCTTATTGGCTGTGTAGGACATAATCAGACCCCTGGCATACGCTTTACAGGTCTCTTATTGGCTGTGTAGGACATAATCAGACCCCTGGCGTACGCTTTACAGGTCTCTTAGTGGCTGTGTATGACATAATCAGACCCCTGGCGTACGCTTTACAGGTCTCTTAGTGGCTGTGTAGGACATAATCAGACCCCTGGCATACGCTTTACAGGTCTCTTATTGGCTGTGTAGGACATAATCAGACCCCTGGCGTACGCTTTACAGGTCTCTTAGTGGCTGTGTATGACATAATCAGACCCCTGGCATACGCTTTACAGGTCTCTTAGTGGCTGTGTATGACATAATCAGACCCCTGGCGTACGCTTTACAGGTCTCTTAGTGGCTGTGTATGACATAATCAGACCCCTGGCGTACGCTTTACAGGTCTCTTAGTGGCTGTGTATGACATAATCAGACCCCAGGTCTCTTAGTGGCTGTGTAGGACATAATCGCTTTACGCAGGTCTCTTAGTGGCTGTGTATGACATAATCAGACCCCTGGCGTACGCTTTACAGGTCTCTTAGTGGCTGTGTATGACATAATCAGACCCCTGGCGTACGCTTTACAGGTCTCTTAGTGGCTGTGTATGACATAATCAGACCCCTGGCATACGCTTACAGGTCTCTTAGTGGCTGTGTATGACATAATCAGACCCCTGGCGTACGCTTTACAGGTCTCTTAGTGGCTGTGTAGGACATAATCAGACCCCTGGCGTACGCTTTACAGGTCTCTTAGTGGCTGTGTATGACATAATCAGACCCCTGGCGTACGCTTTACAGGTCTCTTAGTGGCTGTGTATGACATAATCAGTGGTGTACGCTTTACAGGTCTCTTAGTGGCTGTGTAGGACATGACATAATCAGACCCCTGGCGTACGCTTTACAGGTCTCTTAGTGGCTGTGTATGACATAATCAGACCCCTGGCATACGCTTTACAGGTCTCTTAGTGGCTGTGTATGACATAATCAGACCCCTGGTGTACGCTTTACAGGTCTCTTAGTGGCTGTGTATGACATAATCAGACCCCTGGGTCTCTTAGTGGCTGTGTATGATGTAATCAGACCCCTGGCATTTTACAGGTCTCTTAGTGGCTGTGTATGACATAATCAGACCCCAGGTCAGACCTCTTAGTGGCTGTGTATGACATAATCAGACCCCTGGCGTACGCTTTACAGGTCTCTTAGTGGCTGTGTATGACATAATCAGACCCCTGGTCTCTTAGTACGTGTATGACATAATCAGACCCAGGTCTCTTAGTGGCTGTGTATGACATAATCAGACCCCTGGCGTACGCTTTACAGGTCTCTTAGTGGCTGTGACATAATCAGACCCCTGGCGTACGCTTTACAGGTCTCTTAGTGGCTGTGACATAATCAGACCCCTGGCGTACGCTTTACAGGTCTCTTATTGGCTGTGTAGGACATAATCAGACCCCTGGCATACGCTTTACAGGTCTCTTAGTGGCTGTGTAGGACATAATCAGACCCCTGGCGTACGCTTTAAGGTCTCTTAGTGGCTGTGTACATAATCAGACCCCTGGCGTACGCTTTACAGGTCTCTTAGTGGCTGTGTAGGACATAATCAGACCCCTGGCGTACGCTTTACAGGTCTCTTAGTGGCTGTGTAGGACTTAGTGGCTGTGGTCTCTTAGTGGCTGTGTGGGACATAATCAGACCCCTGGCGTACGCTTTACAGGTCTCTTAGTGACCCCTGCTGTGGTCTCTTAGTGGCTGTGTATGACATAATCAGACCCCTGGCGTACGCTTTACAGGTCTCTTAGTGGCTGTGTATGATAATCAGACCCCTGGCGTACGCTTTACAGGTCTCTTAGTGGCTGTGTATGACATAATCAGACCCCTGGCATACGCTTTACAGGTCTCTTAGTGGCTGTGTATGACATAATCAGACCCCTGGCGTACGCTTTACAGGTCTCTTAGTGGCTGTGACTAATCAGACCCCTGGCGTGGTCTCTTAGTGGCTGTGACATAATCAGACCCCTGGCATACGCTTTACAGGTCTCTTAGTGGCTATTCAGACCCCTGGCATACGCTTTACAGGTCTCTTAGTGGCTGTGACATAATCAGACCCCTGTAGTCTCTTAGTGACTCTGTACTTAATCAGACCCCTGGCGTACGCTTTACAGGTCTCTTAGTGGCTGTGTAGGACATAATCAGACCCCTGGCGTACGCTTTACAGGTCTCTTAGTGGCTGTGTAGGACATAATCAGACCCCTGGCATACGCTTTACAGGTCTCTTAGTGGCTGTGTATGACATAATCAGACCCCTGGCATACGCTTTACAGGTCTCTTAGTGGCTGTGTAGGACATAATCAGACCCCCTGGCATACGCCCCTTTACAGGTCTCTTAGTGGCTGTGTATGACATAATCAGACCCCTGGCATGTGTACGCTTTACAGGTCTCTTATTGGCTGTGTAGGACATAATCAGACCCTGGCATACGCTTTACAGGTCTCTTAGTGGCTGTGTATGATGTAATCATAATCAGGTCTCTTAGTGGCTGTGTATGACCCTGGCGTACGCTTTACAGGTCTCTTAGTGGCTGTGACATAATCAGACCCCTGGCTACGCTTTACAGGTCTCTTAGTGGCTGTGTAGGACATAATCAGACCCCTGGCGTACGCTTTACAGGTCTCTTAGTGGCTGTGTAGGACATAATCAGACCCCTGGCATACGCTTTACAGGTCTCTTAGTGGCTGTGTATGACATAATCAGACCCCTGGCGTACGCTTTACAGGTCTCTTAGTGGCTGTGTATGATGTAATCAGACCAGGTCTCTTAGTGGCTGGCGTAATCGCTTTTACAGGTCTCTTAGTGGCTGTGTATGACATAATCAGACCCCTGGCGTACGCTTTACAGGTCTCTTAGTGGCTGTGACATAATCAGACCCCTGACATAATCAGACCCCTGGCGTACGCTTTACAGGTCTCTTAGTGGCTGTGTATGATGTAATCAGACCCCTGGCGTACGCTTTACAGGTCTCTTAGTGGCTGTGTATGACATAATCAGACCCCTGGCGTACGCTTTACAGGTCTCTTAGTGGCTGTGACTAATCAGACCCCTGGCGTATGGTCTCTTACTGTAATCAGACCCCTGGCGTACGCTTTACAGGTCTCTTAGTGGCTGTGTATGATGTAATCAGACCCCCCCTGGCATACGCTTTACAGGTCTCTTAGTGGCTGTGTATGACATAATCAGACCCCTGGCATACGCTTTACAGGTCTCTTATTGGCTGTGTATGATGTAATCAGACCCCTGGCATACGCTTTACAGGTCTCTTATTGGCTGTGTATGACATAATCAGACCCCTGGCGTACGCTTTACAGGTCTCTTAGTGGCTGTGTATGACATAATCAGACCCCTGGCGTACGCTTTACAGGTCTCTTAGTGGCTGTGTATGACATAATCAGACCCCTGGCATACGCTTTACAGGTCTCTTAGTGGCTGTGTATGATGTAATCAGACCCCTGGCGTACGCTTTACAGGTCTCTTAGTGGCTGTGTATGACATAATCAGACCCCTGGCGTACGCTTTACAGGTCTCTTAGTGGCTGTGACATAATCAGACCCCTGGCGTGGCTGTGACATAATCAGACGGCTTTACAGGTCTCTTAGTGGCTGTGTATGATGTAATCAGACCCCTGGCATACGCTTTACAGGTCTCTTAGTGGCTGTGTATGACATAATCAGACCCCTGGCGTACGCTTTACAGGTCTCTTAGTGGCTGTGTATGACATAATCAGACCCCTGGCATACGCTTTACAGGTCTCTTATTGGCTGTGTATGATGTAATCAGACCCCTGGCGTACGCTTTACAGGTCTCTTAGTGGCTGTGACATAATCAGACCCCTGGCGTACGCTTTACAGGTCTCTTAGTGGCTGTGTAGGACATAATCAGACCCCTGGCATACGCTTTACAGGTCTCTTAGTGGCTGTGACATAATCAGACCCCTGGCGTACGCTTTACAGGTCTCTTAGTGGCTGTGTATGACATAATCAGACCCCTGGCATACGCTTTACAGGTCTCTTAGTGGCTGTGTATGACATAATCAGACCCCTGGCATACGCTTTACAGGTCTCTTAGTGGCTGTGTATGACATAATCAGACCCCTGGCATACGCTTTACAGGTCTCTTATTGGCTGTGTATGACATAATCAGACCCCTGGCATACGCTTTACAGGTCTCTTATTGGCTGTGTATGACATAATCAGACCCCTGGCATACGCTTTACAGGTCTCTTAGTGGCTGTGTATAATCAGACCCCTGGCGTACGCTTTACAGGTCTCTTAGTGGCTGTGTATGACATAATCAGACCCCTGGCGTACGCTTTACAGGTCTCTTAGTGGCTGTGTATGACATAATCAGACCCCTGGCGTACGCTTTACAGGTCTCTTAGTGGCTGTGTATGACATAATCAGACCCCCCTGGCGTACGCTTTACAGGTCTCTTAGTGGCTGTGTATGGACATAATCAGACCCCTGGCGTACGCTTTACAGGTCTCTTAGTGGCTGTGTATGACATAATCAGACCCCTGGCGTACGCTTTACAGGTCTCTTAGTGGCTGTGTAGGACATAATCAGACCCCTGGCATACGCTTTACAGGTCTCTTAGTGGCTGTGTAGGACATAATCAGACCCCTGGGTAAGTACGCTTTACGCTCTTACAGGTCTCTTAGTGGGCTGTGTATGACATAATCAGACCCCTGGCGTACGCTTTACAGGTCTCTTAGTGGCTGTGTATGACATAATCAGACCCCAGGCGTACGCTTTACAGGTCTCTTAGTGGCTGTGTATGGTACATAATCAGACCCCTGTACGCTTTACAGGTCTCTTATTGGCTGTGTACATAATCAGACCCCTGGCATACGCTTTACAGGTCTCTTAGTGGCTGTGTAGGACATAATCAGACCCCTGGCGTACGCTTTACAGGTCTCTTAGTGGCTGTGTATGACATAATCAGACCCCTGGCATACGCTTTACAGGTCTCTTAGTGGCTGTGTAGGACATAATCAGACCCCTGGCGTACGCTTTACAGGTCTCTTAGTGGCTGTGTATGACATAATCAGACCCCTGGCGTACGCTTTACAGGTCTCTTAGTGGCTGTGTATGACATAATCAGACCCCTGGTGTACGCTTTACAGGTCTCTTAGTGGCTGTGTAGGACATAATCAGACCCCTGGCGTACGCTTTACAGGTCTCTTAGTGGCTGTGTAGGACATAATCAGACCCCTGGCGTACGCTTTACAGGTCTCTTAGTGGCTGTGTAGGACATGACCCCTGGTCTCTTAGTGGCTGTGTATGACATAATCAGACCCCTGGCGTACGCTTTACAGGTCTCTTAGTGGCTGTGTAGGACATAATCAGACCCCTGGCGTACGCTTTACAGGTCTCTTAGTGGCTGTGTAGGACATAATCAGACCCCTGGCGTACGCTTTACAGGTCTCTTAGTGACTGTGTAGGACATAATCAGACCCCTGGCGTACGCTTTACAGGTCTCTTAGTGGCTGTGTATGATGTAATCAGACCCCTGGCATACGCTTTACAGGTCTCTTAGTGGCTGTGTAGGACATAATCAGACCCCTGGTGTACGCTTTACAGGTCTCTTAGTGGCTGTGTATGATGTAATCAGACCCCTGGCGTACGCTTTACAGGTCTCTTAGTGGCTGTGTATGATGTAATCAGACCCCTGGCATACGCTTTACAGGTCTCTTATTGGCTGTGTATGACATAATCAGACCCCTGGCATACGCTTTACAGGTCTCTTATTGGCTGTGTATGATGTAATCAGACCCCTGGCGTACGCTTTACAGGTCTCTTAGTGGCTGTGTATGATGTAATCAGACCCCTGGCATACGCTTTACAGGTCTCTTATTGGCTGTGTATGACATAATCAGACCCCTGGCGTACGCTTTACAGGTCTCTTATTGGCTGTGTATGATGTAATCAGACCCCTGGCATACGCTTTACAGGTCTCTTATTGGCTGTGTATGATGTAATCAGACCCCTGGCATACGCTTTACAGGTCTCTTAGTGGCTGTGTAGGACATAATCAGACCCCTGGCGTACGCTTTACAGGTTTCCCAAGGGAGCGAGGGGTTATCTGTTGATTGAGAGTTAATAGAGAAAAATGCTTTAAACTCTGTAATAAAATATGATGTGAAAATGTATTCTTTTAACGCTGAGTTTATATTTTATATTTGAGATTATTCAAGTAGCCACCCTTTGCCTTGACACCTTTGCACACTCTTGGCATTCTCTCACCCAGCTTCAAGAAATAAAATAAATACAAAATTCACCTGGCATGCTTTTCCAACAGACTTGAAGGAGTTCCCACATATGCTTGTTGGCTGCTTTTCCTTCACTCTGCGGTCCAACTCATCCCAAACCATCTCTATTGGGTTGAGGTCAGGTGATTGTGGAGGCCTGGTCATCTGATGCAGCACTCATCACTCTCCTTCTTGGTCAAATAGCCCTTACACAGCCTGTAGGTGTGTTTTGGGTCATTGTTCTGTTGGAAAAACAAATGATAGTCCCACTAAGCGCAAACCAGATGTGATGAGGATGGTGCAGCAGGATGCTGTGGTAGCCATGCTGGCTAAGTGTGCCTTGAATTCTAAATAAATCACTGACAGTGTCAACAGCAAAGCACCCCCAGACATTCGCACCTCCTCCATGTTTCACGGTGGCAACCACACATGCGGAGATCATCCGTTCACCTACTCTGCATCTCACAAGGACACGACAGTTGGAAACAAAAATCTCAAATCTGACCAAAGGACAGATTTCCACCGGTCTAATGTCCATTGCTCGTGTTTCTTGGCCCAAGCAAGTCTCTTCTTCTTATTGGTGTCCTTTAGTAGTGGTTTATTTGCAGCAATTCGACCTTGAAGGCCTGATTCACGCAGTGTCCTCCTGAACAGTTGATGTTGAGATGTGCCTGTTATTTTAACTCTGAAGCATTTATTTGGGCTGCAATTTCTGAGGCTGGTAACTCTAATGAACTTATCCTCTGCGCATAGGTAACTCTGGGTCTTTCGATCCTGTGGCGGTCCTCATGAGAGTCAGGATTCATCATAGTGCTTGATGTTTTTTTGCAACTGCACTTGTAGAAACTTTCAAAGTTCTTGAAATTTTCCGGATTGACTGACCTTAATGTAATGATGGACTGTCGTTTCTCTTTGCTTATTTGAGCTGTTCTTGCCACAATATGGACTTGGTCTTTTACCGAATAGGGCTATCTTCTGTATACCCATCCCTAACTTGTCACAACTGATTTGGATCAAATGCATTAAGAAGAAAAGAAATTCCACAAATTAACTTTTAACAAGGCACACCTGTTAATTGAAAAGCATTCCAGGTGAAGCTGGTTGAGAGAATGCCAAGAGTGCAAAGCTGTCATCAAGGCAAAGGGTGTCTACTTTGAAGAATCTAAAATATATTTTGATTTGTTTAACAAACTTGGTTATGACATGATTCCATATGTATTATTTCATAGTTTTGATGTCTTCACTATTATTCTACATAGTAGAAAATAGTAAAAATAGAGAAAAACCCTGGAATGAGAATGTGTGTCAAATCTTTTAACTAGTAATGTATGTTAAAGTAATTGTCCTAACACTTTAGATGCGCTTTATTGAGCTCGTCTGACATGATGTAATGAACCAATGGAATAATCCAGGCAGACTCAATTAAATACTATTTGAACCCTGGTGTGATATTACTCTGTCTGTGTCCAGGTTATGGGATGGCAGGGGACCTGAAGTGTCTTCTGGCCACATGGGCCCAGTTCTCTGAGGAACCTCTGAAGATGGAAGGAGTGCTGGATCTACTCAACGTGCACCAACAGGTACAGTACACTTCACCTCAGACCCACCTGGTCTCCTGTAGCGTGATGGCCCTAGAGAGTGTTATGTACATACGGTATATCTGACCAAACATGACCAAGAGCATCTGAGTATTTTCACTATCTAGCTGCAAGTTTGAGGCACGGTCATAACTACAATCAAGTTCTTCTGGGGGTATAGATTTGTATTTTTAGATGGTAGGCTATTTATATTTTTATATTTTGGGGCGGCAGGGTAGCCTAGTGGTTAGAGCGCTGGTCTAGTAACCGAAAGGTTGCAAGTTCAAATCCCCGAGCTGACAAGGTACAAATCTGTCGTTCTGCCCCTGTGGCAGTTAACCCACTGTTCCGAGGCTGTCAGGCTAAGGGCTGTTCTCAAGCACAACGCAACGCGGAGTGCCTGGACACAGCCCTTAGCTGTGGTATATTGGCTATATATCACAAACCCCCCAAAGTGCCTTATTGCTTTTATAAACTGGTTAGTAACTTAATTAGAGCAGTAAAAAATAAATGTTTTGTCATGCCTGTGGTGTGTATATATATATATATACGGTCTGATATACACGGCTGTCAGCCAATCAGCATTCAGGGCTCGAACCACCCAGTTTATAATATAAGATTATATAAAAACAGGCTGTGTTACTACGGCATTGAAAATAGGCCTCCCCTGTTCTAAATGTGACCAGTATGCTGTATGATCCCTAGATGCAGCGTAGCACCAGCAGTCGTGGTAGCGGGGGACCTCGCGGTGTGCTGGTTGGGGAGGGCCCAGCAGAGAAGGGTCTCAGTCTCCTGGTCCAGCAGGTCCTGGGGAAGCCCCTAGATAAGATGGAACAGCTGTCTAACTGGGAGAGACGACCACTGAGGACGAGTCAGCTACGCTACGCCGGTAAACCCACACACACATTCTAGTACTGCTATGCAGGCACACACACATACCAACCGACCACTCCGGACCAGCCAGCTCTGCTACGGAGGTGTTCACACACACATACCAACTATGATCAGCCTGTTGTCATCTTCTTTACCATTCTCACTGTGCTCCAGAATGCCAGACACATCTCTCACGCTCTTTGTCTCTCCTTGTTCTCCTTTCTCTCTCGCTTGCCACTCTCTCTCTCACTCGCCGCTCTCTCTCATTCCTGCAAAGGCCAATTGAGGGAACTGAACTGGAGCCTCATTCCAATGTCCATACTTCATTTCATAGCTACTTCTTAGAATGCATGCCAAATATATGTCCTCATACTTCAGTAGTATCCTAGTGTAGACATTTTAAACGCTGTCTGTCTCTGAAGAGATAAAGGGACAGACGATACTATCTCTCTCTTTTGATCTTCGGTCTTATCTTTATAGCTCTCATCTCTTCATCTTTTATTTTTTCCAGTGTTTTTCTCTCACGCCTTCTCACGTCAATCTCCTCTCTCTCTCGCTTCTCTCTAAACCCCCTCTCTATCTCTCGCTCTCTCACCTTCCTCTCTCTCGTCTCTCTCTCACACACTCCTCTCTCTCGTCTCTCTCTCTCTCCTCTATCCCTCCTCTCACCATCACCTCTCTAGCTGTCGATGCATACTGCTTACTGGACGTCTACTCAGCCCTCTCTCGTGACCCAGCAAGCTTTGGGCTGCCACAGGACTTGTGCTCCATCTCCTCACTTCAGACGGAGAAGAGTAAAGAGGAGAAGAAGCGGAAAGAGGAGAAGAAGAAGCAGGCCCGGCGCCGAGGGGTCAGAGGCTAACTACAACTTCTTCACATTGACACCACTGTTGTTTTGTTTGGTTAAGGGTTAGCCAGGGTTGTCATGGCTACATTTTTTTTTTAAACATCAAGAAACTTGAATTCCAAGCGTGTTACTCCCTATAAAAGGTCAGGAAGTATCTCCCCATTTCAAAACATTTCTCTCTACTGAACACAACCCATGTTTAAAGCTTTCTCTGTAATATCAGGCACACCAGGAGTCAGACCCAACCCCAACCCTAGGCCCAGAGAAAAGCCCCCAGCTTGGGAAGGACAGTCAGAGTCCACTGCCCCCACGCATGGCTCCTCAACAACTGCGTGTGGTGTGTGACAACATGCTACAGGGTCTGGGGCGCTACCTGCGCTGTCTGGGGGTCGACGTGGTATTGCTGGAGAATACTGATGACCATAGGGTGGCTGCACAGGTAGGATAGACAGTAGGACAGATACACTGAGGCAGAAACCGGCTCAGATGATGACGCTAACTCTCTCTATTTTCTTCTGTTCCTCAGTTAGCCCAAGAAGACGGACGAGTCATACTCACCTGTGGTCAGCCATACCAGACAGTAAATATGAACTGCATGTTAGAGTGTGTCTCACGTCTGTTTTTGAGCAGGTTTCTGACAATACAGTTTGTATATGCGGAGTCAGGAGATGTTCAGCGTGTGTTTGTGTGTCTAGCTGAAGTCCCAGGTGGGAGAGGGTCGCTGCGTTGCGCTGGACTGCTCAGAGAAAGCCCGGGACCAGGCAATACGAGTCCTGAAACACTTCAACGTCCAGCCAACCCAGTCGGACATATTCAGCCGCTGTCAGGTCGGTCAACAGTGTGTGTGGGTGTGATCGTTTGTACTTGTGTGTGTGTGTGCCATGGTTTCTGTTAGGAAAGTTTGGCACTGGTCAAAGTGTCCGGCAAGATTTTAATTTACCGGATATTAGAGAAATTTACCAGATATTTACTTTCTAAGTTACTCTGCCATTTTGAAAGTAATGTCCACCCTGTCCTGGACTTTACCCAAATAAGTTTATAAAAAACACTGTCGTTGTTAGAATATTAACATCCCTAACAGAATTTGTGTTTATAAGCAGTTTGTAAGAATTTGACCCTTATTCTCTGCTAATCGACCTACACAGCTGATGGCCCATTGAATCTACACCTAAACTACACTATCTTACAATTTGTAAGATTTTATTGAGTTATAATTCGTATAAGAAATAAGTCAATTGAAATAAAATCATTAGGCCTTAATTTTTTTCATGTATTATTTATTTTAACAAGGCAAGTCAGTTAAGAACAAATTCTTATTTACAGTGACGGCCTTTACAATAACCTGGCTTGTTCAGGGGCAGAACGACAGATCTTTACCATGTCAGCTCGGGGATTCGATCTCGCAACATTTTGGTTACTGGTCCGACACGCGGCCCACTAGGCTACCTGCTGCCCCTAATCTATGAATTTCACGAGACTGTGAATACAGAGATGCATCTGTTGGTCACAAGGTAGGGGTTTGGATCAGAAAACCAGTCAGTATCTGGTCTGATAGCCATTTGCCTCATGCAGTTCCACACATCTCCTTCGCATAGAGTTGATCAGGCTGTTGATTGTGGCGTGTGGAATGTTGTCCCACTACTCTTCAATGGCTGTGTAGAGTTGCTGGATATTGGCTAATTGATTATCATATATTTGACTTTGAAGTTGGAGCACATTGACTGGTATTTCCATCAATGAATAAAAAGCATTGTTTTACCTTTTTTCCCTTCTCCTGGACAGTTTGACCCGTCAACAATTTTATTTATTAGCTTTTCATTTTTTGGGGGGGGGCTAAAAGCTGGCAATAACCAGCTGCGGAAACCCTGCTACGTGCGTATATGTGTGTATTTACTTACATTCATTTTCACATGGACGGTTTCATAATTTCTGTCTCACTTTGAAGATGATAATCTACATAATGAAATAATTAGATAGAACACACCTTATTTCCAGGTCACTTCCTGTTCAAAACATCATGTGACTGTGGTTGTGCATTATGTCATCATAGACTTGTTTACATTATTCTTTAAGTATTATACCTAAAGAATAATGTATTATACCATCACGGCAACTGTTGAACAAGGGTGTGGAACTCTTATGAACATAAACAACAGAAACATATTGGTTGCTAGGGTGATGTGTACAGAATAAGCCAGCTCATGGTGGTTTTGTTTAATGTATTTGCCGTGAATGATAAACAGAAATACAGTTATGACGTGTTAACAGAGTCATTTGTCCAAGAGGATGTCCAGTACTATACAGTATCTCTAAGACACATGTCATGTCCTGGAATGGTGGAATGGAATTGAGTGTGTCAGGAAGTAGCAGAGGGATAGAGCGGCGCTGGAGACCAGTTTCCTGTAAATCATGATGTTTGAAGTGCCTGTGGTAATATCACTGGAACAATGGGATCTTTACTGTGTGCTGTAAACAGGAGGCGACTGCTGGGAACCGACAAGACAGACAGACGGACAGACAGACAGACTGAGCAGAGAGAGGGGTCAGCCACAGAGAGGAGGAGGAGGGCAGAGAGGAGGCGTAGGGAGACTGAGGAGGATGGGGGAGGAGGATGGGAGAAACTGAGTAGAATGGATGTAAAGCAGAGGAAGGTGAAAATATGCAGAAAGAGGATAAATGAGATTGATATGGAGAAAGTGAAATATGTAGACAGAGAGGAAAAAGAGATTTGAAAGAGAGAGCCCGAGAGAGGATGAAATGGAAAAGGTAGAGGGGGTAGAAAATACCAGAAAATAATGTTCAGACATGATTCATTAATAGCATAATCCCGTCAAGTCGTCTGTTAATTAGTTTATTTGTACTCTCATAACTACAGAAGTCCATCTCTTCATGTTCTATTGGGCCAGACCTATAATGTTTTGATGTTTTCTACTTTTAAGTGTGGGAAAATAAGATATGCTTCTTATCACAGTGCCGCCCAAAAATATTTTGACCCCTTGACTTTTTCCACATTTTGGTCTGTTACAGCCTTATTCTAAAATGGATTAAATTGTTTTGTTTTTTTCTCCCTCAATCTACTCACAATACCCCATAATGGCAAAGCAAAAACAGGTTTTTAGAAATGTTTGCAAAATGTGTAAATACACAACAACCAGCCAGTCAAGCCAGCCAGTCAGACTACAGGACATATTTTAGACCAGACCTGGGTGTTCTGACCTCCGAGGTGTTGTCTCCTTCCCAAATGTGTCTTTGACCTCCCGTAAAGTCTTAACTCCTGACTGACTGACTGACTGACTGACTGACTGACTGACTGACTGACTACTGGACAAGTATTTCCCTCCTCAATGCCTCCAGCCACCATTTGTCCAAGGCAGTTTGCCTCAAATAGTTCTGTCTCTGACCGCACTGCTTTTTCTAACCCATACGGTATCTGTGGAATCGAGAGGACCTTAGTTTAGTTTAAGAGTTGGTTTGTGGTCTGAAATATGTTACATTGCTGCTGGAGACTCATGAAAAGCTGCTACACAAAACCACTGTCTTAAATTAAGCCAAGTGAGCAGCTTTCTTGTTCTGATCAAAAGATACAATAGACTGAAATAAATACACACTTAAACTCCAGTTTCTTGTGTAACGTAGGCCATTGACA
Source organism: Oncorhynchus masou masou (assembly GCF_036934945.1). Classification (NCBI taxonomy): domain Eukaryota; kingdom Metazoa; phylum Chordata; class Actinopteri; order Salmoniformes; family Salmonidae; genus Oncorhynchus; species Oncorhynchus masou. The sequence continues at coordinate 12,917,307 of NC_088222.1, forward strand.
AACCACTTCTATATAGTCAGTGGTGAAACAGAGAAGGGAAAGGGTAGGTTAAGTCATGTGAAGGCATGCGTGATACGACGGGGCAGAGGGGCTCATATTGGGAAGGAAGGGTGCGTGTCTGAGCTCTCGTAGGCACCCCTGGGGCTGGGGGTGTGTTGAAAGCCCACCCAGGGGATGTTAACCCCTTTGTTATCTGATTGTAAAGTCTTTTGATTAGCTTTGTGGTGGGTGTCTTTTTCTTGACCAGGCCTCAACTCCCACGTACACACACTCACCCTCACACACGAGCACGCACGGACACACACACAGTGGATGGGTGTCTTTCTTGACCAGCCTCAACTCAGACCCCTCCCCCTTTCTGCTCCCCCGTTCCCCCTGAAAGCCTCTCTCTCTGGGAGGCACTAGAGGTCATTCCTGGTCGTGGACCTCCTCTATAGCCCCTGTGTGGCCCATTGATACACAGCCTGACCACAGCCTGAGAAAAGACCATGTCATTTATAATCCTCTCTCTCTCTCTCGCTCTTTTTCTGTCTCTCCTCTCCACTCACTTGTCTTTGACTGTTTTGAAGTTGTGTGTGCGAATGTGAGATTGGATTCCATTTTGCTTCTCTAAAAGCTGACCTTTCTACCACAGTCTTTACAAACACAGCGATAATTCCCAACTCTGACTCTCTTCAGCAGGACTTTCATCCAAATGACACAACAGTATTTAGTGAAACGACCACTCTAACAACTGGGAGAAAGGGGTAGACTAGCTCTCTGTAACAGTAGTTTCTGAGATGAACTCAGCATGTGCTTAGATCAGATAATTGTTTCAGTTTGCCAGCCTTTGGTCTCTGTATAGCCAGACATGTATGTTTTTGTAGACCCTCTTATCCAGAGCGGCTAACAATAGTGAGTTCATACTGGTCCCCCGTGGGTATCGAACCCACAACCCTGGCATTACAAACGCCACGCTCTACCTACTGAGCTACACCTGGCCAGACCTCAACAATATAACCAAGGCTCTCAGGAAGGGCTGGTGGGTTACTCATAGAAATCATCTGGGATTCCTACAGTAACAGAACGACAGAGTCCATTCCAGACCGAAGGTTGAGCAAATAAGTCACTGAGCACTGCACTACCGTCACTCTAGCTGTCAAATATCACTGAGCACTGCACTACCGTCACTCTAGCTGTCAAATATCACGGAGCACTGCACTACCGTCACTCTAGCTGTCAAATATCACGGAGCACTGCACTACCGTCACTCTAGGTGTCAAATATCACGGAGCACTGCACTACCATCACTCTAGCTGTCAAATATCACGGAGCACTGCACTACCGTCACTCTAGCTGTCAAATATCAAAATGTGTTTTATATCTTATCGCCTGAGACGAACAGTCCATTTAGTGCCCAACGTTCTACTCCAATGTCGTTAATGTAAACGCCTCGCATCATATTACTACAGTTGGTTTACCATTAACTTTACTGATAACTAAGTAGTGAATCATGAATTTATTCATATTATTGTGGACGCATGAGAGATTCAACTGTGTGTGTGTGTGTGTGTGTGTGTGTGTGTGGTGATTCTTATATACCAAGGAGGTTTCACTTCTGTTCTGCTGACCTTATTTATCCTTTTAGATATCTGTAGAATTGACCCTTGACGTGCCCATATCATTTTAATCTCTGAGCTCCTTCCGCTCCCTGACTTCCATGAAGGGGATAGGTGGATAGAGTTATGTTCACAGTCCGCCACTCCCTCACCACCACTACCACCAGTGGAGGCTGCTGAGGGGAGAGGACGGCTTATAATAACGTCTGGAACAGAGTAAATGGAATGGCATCAAACCATGTGTTTGATACCATTCCACTGATTCCACTCCAGACATTATTATAAGCCGTCCTCTCCCCTCAGCAGCCTCCACTGGTGGTAGTGGTGGTGAGGGAGTGGCGGACTCTATTAGCTTGATAGTGGACTACTTTTGACCAGAGCCGTAGTGCACGAAGGTGTGTTTTGGGACGCAGAACTCTGACTCTACCGTACCCATCCCAATCTATATCTAGGACGGGGGTGGGCAGTTCCAGTCCTCCAGGGCCTGATTGGTGTCACAGTTTTGCCCCAGCTAACACACCTGACTCCAATCATCACCTAATCATGATCTTCAGTTTAGAATGCAATTTGATTAATCAGCTGTGTTTGCTAGGGAAGGAGAAGAAGTGTGACACCAATCAGGCCCTCGAGGACCAGAGTTGCCTACGCCTGATCTAGGGAATAAGGTGCATTTTGGGACGCAGACCTCTGACCCTGCTGTACCCTTCCCAATCTATATTTTCCGTTAAATGCATCAGATGTTTGCCCCGGACTTTAAAATAAATAAATAAATGAGATAGACATCTGCTTGCCCTGCCTAGCCCCAGCCCTAGACAGACGCAGCAGTGCAGAACTCAGGTTCCCACGGGCCACAGTGAGAGAAGTGAAAACAGCAACAGGAACTGCAACAGCGTGAGAGAGGGTGAGAGTAACAAACGAGTGAGGGATTGATAGTGAGAGAGAAAGGGAGAGATTGATAGTGAGAGAGAAAGGGAGCGACTGATAGTGAGAGGTGAGAGAGAAAGGGAGAGGTGAGAGAGAAAGGGAGAGGTGAGAGAGAAAGGGAGAGGTGAGAGAGAAAGGGAGAGGTGAGAGAGAAAGGGAGAGGTGAGAGAGAAAGGGAGAGGTGAGAGAGAAAGGGAGAGGTGAGAGAGAAAGGGAGAGGTGAGAGAGAAAGGGAGAGGTGAGAGAGAAAGGGAGAGGTGAGAGAGAAAGGGAGAGGTGAGAGAGAAAGGGAGAGGTGAGAGAGAAAGGGAGAGGTGAGAGAGAAAGGGAGAGGTGAGAGAGAAAGGGAGAGGTGAGAGAGAAAGGGAGAGGTGAGAGAGAAAGGGAGAGGTGAGAGAGAAAGGGAGAGGTGAGAGAGAAAGGGAGAGGTGAGAGAGAAAGGGAGAGGTGAGAGAGAAAGGGAGAGGTGAGAGAGAAAGGGAGAGGTGAGAGAGAAAGGGAGAGGTGAGAGAGAAAGGGAGAGGTGAGAGAGAAAGGGAGAGGTGAGAGAGAAAGGGAGAGGTGAGAGAGAAAGGGAGAAGTGATAGGTTAGAGAGAAGCGGGTGAGAGAGAGTGAAGAGAGATTTCTAGTGTGGGGGGAGGAAGATGGAGGGGAGAAGTACGAGAGAGAGAGAGAGAAAGAGAGGGAGGGAGAGGCGATTGGAGGACTCCGTGCTTTGAAATTTGATCTACAAAGAGGGCAATAGGCTGAGAGAGAAAAAGGAAGAATGTAAGAGGATGAGACAAGTTTTAAGTTTCTCTTCTCTGGGTGGGTGTGTGAAGTGTGTTACCCTTTACTGGGAGTGTGAGAGTGTATCTGTGTGTCAGAATCTGGGTTTGGCCTTGCCACACAATTAACACCTTATGCTCAATCACTTACACATACATACATACATACATACATACATACATACATACATACATACATACATACATACATACATACATACATACATACATACATACATACATACATACATACATACATACATACATACATACATACATACATACATACATACATACATACATACATACATACATACATACATACATACATACATACATACATACATACATACATACATACATACATACATACATACATACATACATACATACATACATACATACATACATACATACATACATACATACATACATACATACATACATACATACATACATACATACATACATACATACATACATACATACATACATACATACATACATACATACATACATACATACATACATACATACATACATACATACATACATACATACATACATACATACATACATACATACAGTGGGGCAAAAAAAGTATTTTGTCAGCCACCATTTGTGCAAGTTCTCCCACTTAAAAAGATGAGAGGCCTGTAATTTTCATCATAGGTCCACTTCAACTATGACAGACAAAATGAGAGAAAAAAATCCAGAAAATCACATTGTAGGATTTTTTATGAATTTATTTGCAAATTATGGTGGAAAATAAGTATTTGGTCAATAACAAAAGTATTTATCTCAATACTTTGTTATATACCCTTTGTTGGCAATGATAGAGAGTGCGACAGTCGAGAGCGATAGAGAGAGAGTGTGACAGTCTAGAGCGATAGAGAGAGTGCGACAGTCTAGAGCGATAGAGAGAGCGCAGACGATAGAGAGTCGAGAGCGATAGAGAGCGATAGAGAGAGAGAGTGAGTGCGACGAGTCTAGAGCGATAGAGAGTGCGACAGTCGAGAGAGAGCGACGGTAGAGAGAGCGATAGAGAGCGCGACGGTCGAGAGAGAGCGATAGAGAGCGCGACGGTCGAGAGAGAGCGATAGAGAGAGAGCGCGACGAGAGAGAGCGAGAGAGAGAGCGATAGAGAGCGCGACGGTCGAGAGAGAGCGATAGAGAGCGCGACGGTCGAGAGAGCGATAGAGAGCGCGACGGTCGAGAGAGCGATAGAGAGCGGACGGTCGAGAGAGAGCGATAGAGAGCGCGACGGTCGAGAGAGCGATAGAGAGCGCGACGGTCGAGAGAGAGCGATAGAGAGCGCGACGGTCGAGAGAGCGATAGAGAGCGCGATCGAGAGAGCGCGACGGTCGAGAGAGAGCGATAGAGAGCGCGACGGTCGAGAGAGAGCGAGAGAGAGCGCGGCGGTCGAGAGAGAGAAAGAGTGCGACGGTCGAGAGCGATAGAGAGTGCGACGGTCGAGAGAGAGCGATAGAGAGCGCGACGGTCGAGAGAGAGCGATAGAGAGCGCGACGGTCGAGAGAGAGCGATAGAGAGCGCGACGGTCGAGAGAGAGCGATAGAGAGCGCGACGGTCGAGAGAGAGCGATAGAGAGCGCGACGGTCGAGAGAGAGAGAGCGCGACGGTCGAGAGAGAGAGAGCGCGACGGTCGAGAGAGAGAGAGCGACGGTCGAGAGAGAGAGAGCGCGACGGTCGAGAGAGAGAGCGCGACGGTCGAGAGAGAGAGAGCGCGACGGTCGAGAGAGAGAGCGCGACGGTCGAGAGCGATAGAGAGAGAGCGTTGAGATTTTTGTTTATTTCACTTTTGTATATTATCCACCTCACTTGCTTTGGCAATGTTAACACATGTTTCCCATGCCAATAAAGCCCCTTGAATTGAATTGAATTGAGAGACCGCAACAGTCGAGAGTGATAGAGATTGACCGCGACAGTCGAGAGTGATAGAGAGAGACCGCGACATTCGAGAGTGAGAGAGAGAGACCGCGACAGTCGAGAGTGAGAGTGAGAGATACCGCGACAGTTGAGAGTGAGAGAGACCACGACAGTTGAGAGTGAGAGAGACCGCGACAGTTGAGAGTGAGAGAGACCGCGACAGTCGAGAGTGAGAGAGACCGCGACAGTCGAGAGTGAGAGAGAGACCGCGACAGTCGAGAGTGAGAGAGAGACAAGGCAAGAAGCGCATTCTATGCCATCAAAAGGAACATAAATTTCAACATACCAATTAGGATTTGGCTAAAAATACTTGAATCAGTCATAGAGCCCATACCTGACCACTGTGACTGACCCAAAATTAAGGAAAGCTTTGACTATGTACAGTGAACATAGCCTTGCTATTGAGAAAGGCCGCCGTAGGCAGACATGGCTCTCAAGAGAAGACAGGCTATGTCCTCACTGCCCACAAAATGAGGTGGAAACTGAGCTGCACTTCCTAACCTCCTGCCCAATGTATGACCATATTAGAGAGACATATTTCCCTCAGATTACACAGATCCACAAAGAATTCGAAAACAAATCCAATTTTGATAAACTCCCATATCTACTGGGTGAAATTCCACGGTGTGCCATCACAGCAGCAAGATTTGTGACCTGTTGCCACGAGAAAAGGGCAACCAGTGAAGAACAAACACCATTGTAAATACAACCCATATTTATGCTAATTAATTTTTCCCTTGTATACCTTAACCATTTGTACATTGTTAAAACACTGTATACATATAATATGACATTTGTAATGTCTTTATTGTTTTGAAACTTCTGTATGTGTAATGTTTACTGTTAATTTTTGTTTATTTCACTTTATATATTCACTTTATATATTATCTACCTCACTTGCTTTGGCAATGTTAACACGTTTCCCATGCCAATAAAGCCCTTGAATTGAATTGAGAGAGACCGTGACAGTCGAGAGAGAGCGCGACAGTCGAGTGATAGAGAGAGCGCGACAGTCGAGTGATAGAGAGAGTGCGACAGTCGAGTGATAGAGAGAGCGCGACAGTCGAGTGATAGAGAGAGTGCGACAGTCGAGTGATAGAGAGAGCGCGACAGTCAAGTGATAGAGAGAGAGCACAACAGTTGAGCGTGTGAAAGTGGAGAGGGAGAGAGCACAGGAGAAAGTCGAGAGCATGTGAAGTTTTATAGAGAGCGCGTGAAAGTCGAGAGGAAAATCCTCTATAGAGAGAGGCTGCAGTTAGTGAACCTGTGCATCTTCATGGTGACTGCTGTCCCATGTTCAAGTTGATTCTCGCTTCTGTCTGTCTGTCCTGTAAGACCATAGAGTCTCAGGAAGAGAAGCGGGCTGATGTTGACATCCCTGGATGAGCCATAAGATGAGCTGTCTGTCAGCAGCCTCTGGTCTGAAAGGAACCACGTCTCCTCTGTTTTCTCAGTCCTTTTGGCCTGGGGATCACATAGTACAAGGATGACACCTCTAGGTGTGTGTGAACCGCTTGTCTGTGTGTGTGACTGTGTGTGTGAGAGAGGCCGTTCCATGCAGGTCACCTTACACGGTGAGCCAGAATGACGGACTTTGTGTGTCTTGGTGTGAGAGACTGTGACTGTGTGTGAGGACGGACCCCGGGGTTGGCGTGCTCAAGGACACTTCATTAAAGATCCTAGGGATCGTTTTAGAGTTAATAATCTGGCCACCGCTTCCTGTTCACACCCCTCCCTCCCCCATCTCCCCCACACTGGGCCCTCTAGCTCTCCCTCTCTCTCTGATTCAGATTAGCCGTGGCGAGGAATCCGGAGCACCTGGCTGCTGGAATGTCCTGTTTGTCTTTGCTCTGTTTGTGCTTTTGTACGCTGTGTTTTGATTGGCTGGCTGGCATTTGTGTGCGTGCGTGCGTGTGTGTGTGTGTGTGTGTGTGTGTGTGTGTGTGTGTGTGTGTGTGTGAGCGAGAGACTGCCTGCGAAAGGTCTTGGGCTGGCCTGATGTGTCCCATTGTCTGGGAGCCAAGCTGCTTCCTGTCCTGCTTTCTCCTGTAGCCAGACCAGAGAGGTGTGTGAGAGAGGGGGAGGGGGGACCCTCAATGGGACTTTTCCTCCAAACACCAATACAATGAAGTAGTGCGTAATTTCCGCTGTACCCCCCCCCCCCCCATCTTTATAACACACACACTGCTTCTCATGCACTCAATATTGAACCTATATTATTCCACCAGTTGCTCTGAGCTCTTTCTCCATTTCTAGAATGGACTCTCCTCTCTAGCCTACATTGTTCTGACTTACTGTTCCTGGTGTTCTGTGTAGTAGTCAGTTGCGTGTCTGTGTGTGTTCTGAGTTGTAGTCATGTTGTAATGTATTAAACTACAGTGAGTGTTGGGGTCTGACACGGTCTAAATGGAAAAGGTCTGACTAAGGGGCCAATGTGTGGCCTTCAGCAAAATAATGACAGATTGAGAGAGATGGAGGAGGAGAGAGAGGATGGAGGAGGGAGAGGGGGGGGGCAGTTGGAGAGAGGGGGAGCTTTTGGAGAGAGGGGGAGCTTTTGGAGAGAGGGGGAGCAGTTGGAGAGAGGGGGAGCAGTTGGAGAGAGGGGGAGCAGTTGGAGAGAGGGGAGTAGTTGGAGGGAGGGAGAGGGGGTGAGCAGTTGGAGAGAGCAGTTGGGGAGAGCAGTTGGAGAGAGCGAGGGGGAGCAGTTGGAGAGAGCGAGGGGGAGCAGTTGGAGAGAGCGAGGGGGAGCAGTTGGAGAGAGCGAGGGGGAGCAGTTGGAGAGGGGGAGGGGGAGCAGTTGGAGAGAGCGAGGGGGAGCAGTTGGAGAGAGCGAGGGGGAGCAGTTGGAGAGAGCGAGGGGGAGCAGTTGGGGAGAGAGGGGGGGGGGGGGCAGTTGGGGGAGAGAGCGCAGTTGGGGAGAGAGAGAGGGGGGGAGCAGTTGGAGAGAGGGGGGGCAGTTAGAGAGAGAGAGGGGGGAGAGAGGGGGGGAACAGTTGGGGAGAGGGAGAGAGGGGGGGAGCAGTTGGAGAGAGGGAGAGGGGGGGCAGTTGGAGAGAGGGGGAGGGCAGTTGGAGAGAGGGGGAGCAGTTGGGTAGAGAGGTGGGGAGCAATTAGATGGAGGGATAAAATATGGAGAGCGAGCAAGAGACAGAGGAAATATGAATTCCTGCTGTGTGGTGATGTCATGAGAACTGGCCCAGGGCAGACAGAGCTGTTTATGTTCTCCAGAGTAGAAACCGCTCTGGGGGTAGGGTGGGGTGGGGTCACTTTTTTGCACCCGCAGCACAGGGAGAGAGCCGAGCAGTGTGCATTCTCAGAACGGAGCGGAGGGAACACCAACAAGGAACTTAGTCATAGCCTACAGTAGCTAGCTAGCAGGTGTGTGTCTGTAAATGCAACGACCCCAAATATACATCCTGCAATATCAACTAACCAGGCTTCTAGAGCTGCCTGGCATTCTCTCCAGTTATAGTAATACTATGCCACTTGTTTTATCCAGAGACTCACTAGTAGTTTAGGGCTGTCTCTGACTAAAAAAATATATACTGGCCGACCGAAAGCCGTCTGTTCTTTAGATCAATAAATTGGTTGAAAATGTTAAAGATGTATTTTTCCATATATAGAGACATCCGATGTGTTTTAATAAAATCACCTATTTTTTAAATTGAATTGTTTTATTTAACCTTTATTTAACTATGCAAGTCAGTTAAGAACAAATTCTTATTTACAATGACGGCAACGACGCTGGGCCAATTGTGCGCCGCCCTATGGGACTGCCCCAGGTGGCATTGAGCTTGTCTGATGCTTTACGCTTACGGTCTTGATGAAATAAGACAAATGCCTCCGATGACACCAGAGATCTAGATAACCAGAAGAAAAAAACCTTCAACTGACTCAACTATTCTCCTCCTGCTGGCTTTCACAGATTCGGCCACTCAGTGTCCAGGCCTGGAGCTCTGCCACTCAGTGTCTTTCACAGATTCGGCCACTACTCTCCTGAAGTTGCCGGTAAAAGGCCACACGAAGAGTCAGCAACCTTTCATGTTGAATGACCATTTATCTTACCATTTCTACCGATCTGCATGCCAGTTATGATTTTCATATACACATTTTCATGGAACAGTTATATTTACTTTATAATAACGTATCTCAAAACCATGTGGTTAATCAAAATTATATCCAAATCGAAATGAAAATGATACAAACCTAAAAAAGTTACTTATTTTGCCATTGCCAACAATGTACAAATAACCTCTACATAAAGCCAACAAATAAAAGCATTGCATCCTGCAGGTAGAAAATATCCTGATTTAAAAATAAATGTCCTTTTAAATCATATTGGCCACACATGGCCTGTCTGCAACCAACTTGAAACATTGTATCAACTATTAACTTGGGTCTGGCCTGAAGCTTGAGCTACTGAACTGAACTTGGGCCAGTGAGCTTGGGACAGACACAGCTGTAGGCTATTTACGCAAGGGATAAGAAGCTCACCGGAGCAGAGTGCTGACACCTCAAATGTTCTACTGCTTGAGCTCCTGTTCCTCTTTATAGAATATTAGCTCAAAAGTATTGAGGAGCTCCTGCACCTAAATATAAACAGTACTAGCACCCAAAATGAGTACCGGAACATATTTCAGTTCAAGTCAAGCACTGATGAGAAGTAATCAGATAGGCCTATTTTATGACTTTTCCACTGAATCAGAGAATAGCATTTTCCCCTTTCACTCTGAGTTGTTATCGAAAGGGAGAGAGCTGGGAAGATTTTTCTAATTGATTGAGGAACTATTGTTATTCTCAATGTTTGTAAAAACGGACTTTGTTTGCTTGCTGTTTGAGGTGAAGAAAACATTACTTTAGGAAGCTCCATAGGTCATTAGTGGTGTCGCGTAAAGCCAATCAGAAATACTATCAGATCCCCAAATAGGCACCTTTACATTGCATTCGGAAAGTATTCAGACCCCTTTACTTTTCCACTTTTCGTTACGTTACAGCCTTATTCTAAAATGTATTAAATAGTAATTTTCCTCATCAGTCTACACACAATACCCTAGAATGACACAGCAATTTTTTTTTTTTTATGTTTGCAAATTTATTTAAAAAAAGAAACAGATCATATTTACATAAGTATTCAGACCCTTTACTCAGAACTTTGTTGAAGCACCTTTGGCAGTGATTACAACCTCGATTCTTCTTGGGTATGACGCTACAAGCTTGGCACAACTGTATTTGGGGAGTTTCTCCCATTCTTCTCTGCAGATCCTCTCAAGCTTTGTCAGGTTGGATGGGGGGTGTCGCTGCACAGTTATTTTCAGGTCTCTTCAGGGATGTTCGATCGGGTTCAAGTCTGGGTTCTGGCTGGGCCACTCAAGGACATTCAGAGACTTGTCCCGAAGCCACTCCTGCATTGTCTTGGCTGTGTGCTTAGGGTTGTTGTCCTATTGGAAGGCGAACCTTCACCCCAGTCTGAGCTTGTAGCGTCATACCCACGAAGACTTGAGGCTGTAATCGCTGCCAAAAGTCTGTCAACAAAATCACGAGTAAAGAGTCTGAATACTTTTTAAATTGTTCTAAAAAACAGTTTTGCTTTGTCATTATGGGGTATTGTGATGTCATTATGGGGTATTGTGATGTCATTATGGGGTATTGTGATGTCATTATGGGGTATTGTGTGTAGATTGAGGGGGGGAAAACAATGTAATCCATTTTAGAATAAGGCTGTAACGTAACAAAATGTGTGAAAAGTCCTGAATACTTCCCGACTGCATTGTATATATATTTGTTACTGCTCGACTACAACACTCTCGGTCGACCAACAGCCGAACGAACAAACAATTGACCAGTTGAGGTCTGCCCTAGTACAGAGAATACAATACACGTTTAGGTATGTGTAAATGATCCCTGCAGGAATTGAACCCACAACCGTGGCGTTGCTAGCGTTTGACTCACACCGGGATAGTTAATTGAACCCACAACCGTGGCGTTGCTAGCGTTTGACTTATATACATATACAGTCTTCAGTTTAAAAACTTGCTTTTTTTCATTCAATGTTGGAATAAAAATACAGTTCCTAATTCAGTTTAAAGACCCTAAAAGCCAAAACACAATCAAAACAAACTGCAAATGCATCCAATGCGTTTGTAGATTCACAAGCTTGATGTAGTTATTGCGTGCTAGGAATATGGGACCAAAGAATAAAGGTTTGGTAAGTTACATTTTTCCAAATACTTCAAAGTGGGGTACTAGATCTATACAGGGCTTTCATTAGTAAATGGTTAATCAGGTGTATGAAAATACCCTCAAATATAAGTTTATATTCTGTACTTTTGCGCTCAAATCCAAAATGTAGTATAGAGTCAAATTTTGAGCATCGCTGTCCAAATACACATGTAGGGAAGTGTACATTGTGCAGAGACAGACAGAATTTCCATTACAGCATTACAGAAGTGGTGGGACTTTTTAGTGGAGGTGTAGAGGTGTCTGTGTGCTTCTTTCTGTTGACGTGTTTAGTCTCCTTGACTCAATGTTATTGATGCATCTCAACTGGTTGTGTCTAGTACTTTTACACTAGTTACCACCAATAAACTTTGATTTGATTTGACTGTGTTGGGTCTCTTGGTCTGTGTTGGGTCTCTTGGTCTGTGTTGGGTCTCTTGGTCTGTGTTGGGTCTCTTGGTCTGTGTTGGGTCTCTTGGTCTGTGTTGGGTCTCTTGGTCTGTGTTGGGTCTCCTGGTCTGTGTTGGGTCTCCTGGTCTGTGCTGGGTCTCCTGGTCTGTGCTGGGTCTCCTGGTCTGTGCTGGGTCTCCTGGTCTGTGCTGGGTCTCCTGGTCTGTGCTGGGTCTCCTGGTCTGTGCTGGGTCTCCTGGTCTTGTCCCCAGTGTGCTGGTCTCTCGCTGCTTGGTCTCTGGTAATATAGCTTGTGTAAACATAACATGACAGGCATTTAAAGAAATTGCTTTCAGGTCATAGTGTAAGAGGGACATTAAGAAGAGATGTGGATTCCTCATACACGCACACACTCTCACACAGAGACACCCACACACACTCACACAGAGACACCCACACACACAGAGACACCCGCACACACACACTGTGCAGGAGAATGTTGACTGTGTAAGCAGCACCAGGGTTTAGACTCACGCTGTTCCCTGAGGAGACCACAGCACTAGTGCTGAGTGATTAACCGAGAGTCCACGCTGATCCCTGAGACCCCCAGCACTAGTGCTGAGTGATTAACCGAGAGTCCACGCTGTTCCCTGAGGAGACCCCCAGCACTAGTGCTGAGTGATTAACCGAGAGTCCACGCTGTTCCCTGAGGAGACCCCCAGCACTAGTGCTGAGTGATTAACCGAGAGTCCACGCTGTTCCCTGAGGAGACCCCCAGCACTAGTGCTGAGTGATTAACCGAGAGTCCACGCTGTTCCCTGAGGAGACCCCTGCACTAGTGCTGAGTGATTAACCGAGAGTGCTGAGACCCCCAGCACTAGTGCTGAGTGATTAACTGAGAGTCCACGCTGTTCCCTGAGGAGACCCCCAGCACTAGTGCTGAGTGATTAACCGAGAGTCCACGCTGTTCCCTGAGGAGACCCCCAGCACTAGTGCTGAGTGATTAACCGAGAGTCCACGCTGATCCCTGAGACCCCCAGCACTAGTGCTGAGTGATTAACCGAGAGTCCACGCTGATCCCTGAGACCCCCAGCACTAGTGCTGAGTGATTAACTGAGAGTCCACGCTGATCCCTGAGGAGACCCCCAGCACTAGTGCTGAGTGATTAACTGAGAGTCCACGCTGATCCCTGAGGAGACCCCCAGCACTAGTGCTGAGTGATTAACTGAGAGTCCACGCTGATCCCTGAGGAGACCCCCAGCACTAGTGCTGAGTGATTAACCGAGAGTCCACGCTGATCCCTGAGACCCCCAGCACTAGTGCTGAGTGATTAACTGAGAGTCCACGCTGATCCCTGAGACCCCCAGCACTAGTGCTGAGTGATTAACTGAGAGTCCACGCTGATCCCTGAGGAGACCCCCAGCACTAGTGCTGAGTGATTAACTGAGAGTCCACGCTGATCCCTGAGACCCCCAGCACTAGTGCTGAGTGATTAACTGAGAGTCCACGCTGTTCCCTGAGACCCCCAGCACTAGTGCTGAGTGATTAACCGAGAGTCCACGCTGATCCCTGAGACCCCCAGCACTAGTGCTGAGTGATTAACTGAGAGTCCACGCTGTTCCCTGAGGAGACCCCCAGCACTAGTGCTGAGTGATTAACCGAGAGTCCACGCTGATCCCTGAGACCCCCAGCACTAGTGCTGAGTGATTAACCGAAATGTAGGTTATTTTTTGTTCAATTATTTGAATTCCATTTTGTTCCGTTTTTTTGTCTACTTCTGTGAGTTCAATGCACAGATTGCACTGCAATTTCTCTAAAATGTCTCTAAGATAAATCAGATCAGGACCAAACTGTGCAATGTAATAGGGAGTTGTAGTTTCCAACGGGCCAATATTCTACGTAGTTTAGCGCAGAAAACGTGATAATTAATGACCATAATCCATTGAGTGGCTACTTGTCCGGTCTGTGTTACTTTTATGCCTGCTATGTGAGGGGATACGTAGAGAGCAGTTGCTTCGTGAGGTATCGCTACCTGAAAATACATGATCTGAGTGATTGATAGTTGGTATTCAGCCTTATTTACTTTGATGAACTACTAAATAGTGATTTTGTCAGTCAGCAGCTCTATAGAGATGAGCTGATGACTTGGAATTAAATAATACATTCATCAAATAAAACAAATGTAATATACATGAGAGGTCGACCGATTATGATTTTTCAACGCCGATATCGATTATTGGAGGACCAAAAAAGCCGATACCGATTAATCGGACGATTTTTACTTATTTATTTGTAATAATGACAATCACAACAATACTGAATGAACACTTATTTTAGCTTAATATAATACATCAATAAAATCAATTTAGCCTCAAGTAAATAATGAAACATGTTCAATTTGGTTTAAATCATGCAAAAACAAAGTGTTGGAGAAGAAAGTAAAAGTGCAATATGTGCTATGTAAGAAAGCTAACGTTTCAGTTCCTTGCTCAGAACATGAGAACAATTTGTAAGTCGCTCTGGATAAGAGCGTCTGCTAAATGACTTAAATGTAAAATATGAAAGCTAGTGGTTCCTTTTAACATGAGTCTTCAATATTCCCAGGTAAGAAGTTTTAGGTTGTAGTTATTATAGGAATTATAGGACTATTTCTCTCTATACCATTTGTATTTCATTAACCTTTGACTATTGGATGTTCTTATAGGCACTTTAGTATTGCCAGTGAAACAGTATAGCTTCCGTCCCTCTCCTCGCTCCTCCCTGGGCTCGAACCAGCAACATAACGACAACAGCCACCATCAAGCAGCGTTACACATGCAGAGCAAGGGGAACAACCACAGGCTCAGAGCGAGTGATGTTTGAAACGCAATTAGCGCGCGCTAACTAGCTAGCCATTTCACTTCGGTTACACCAGCCTCATCTCGGGAGTTGATAGGCTTGAAGTCATAAACAGCGCAATGCTTGACGCACAACGAAGAGCTGCTGGCAAAACACACGAAAGTGCTGTTTGAATGAATGTTTACACACCTGCTTCTGCCTACCACCGCTCAGTCAGATACTTAGATACTTGTATGCTCAGTCAGATTATATGCAACACAGGACACGCTAGATAATATCTAGTAATATCATCAACCATGTGTAATTAACTAGTGATTATGATTGATTGATTGTTTTTTATAAGATAAGTTTAATGCTAACTAGCAACTTACCTTGGCTTACTGCATTCGCAGTAAGCAGGCAGTCTCCTTGTGGAGCGCAACGAGAGAGAGGCAGGTCGTTATTGCGTTGGACTAGTTAACTGTAAGGTTGCAAGATTGGATCCCCCGAGCTGATAAGATGATAAACTGTCGTTCTGCCCCTGAACGAGGCAGTTACCCCATCGTTCCTAGGCCGTCATTGAAAATAAGAATGTGTTCTTAACTGACTTGCCTAGTTACATAAAGGTATAAAAAAAATATATTAAGAAAAAATAAAATAAAAAAATCTGCAAATCGGCGCCCAAAAATACCGATTTCCGTTTGTTATGAAAACTTGAAATCGGCCCTTATTAATCGGCCATTCTGATTAATCGGTCAACCTGTAATATACACAACTGAAATATATTTTATTAAAGTAACGTGAATAACTGATGGTTGCTAAGCAGTAATGGGCAGTCACTACAATCATGGGACTTGTAGTAATTGTTTTTTTCTGTGTTACAGTATTCAAACCAAATCATGCATAATGCATTTAATGTTTGAAAAAAATATAGGAAATCCCGGCCAGGCAAACCCTCCACTAACCTGGACGACACTTGGCCAATTGTGCGCCGCTTCATGGGTCTCCCGGTCACAGCCGACTGTAACACAGCCTGGGATCGAACTTCGGGCTGTTGTGGCGCCTTCGACCACCACGCCACTCGGGATGCTGAAATCGAAAATCTTGATTTATTTTGTAGTAATTGAACCGGAACCTAACCGGCCTCAAAAAGCAATAATCGCTCAGCATTACAAACCCAGTGTGTGTGTGTGTGTGTGTGTGTGTGTGTGTGTGTCAGAATGATGTGTGTTTTTGACGTATTGCTGGTTGACGTTTGGCTATGTGCTGTCTTGTGTGATCCATCACTGTGATGTATTGTTGGTGTGTGTGTGTGTTTTACGTGTGAGCATGCTCGTGTGCGTGTGTGTGTGTGTGTGTGTTTGCATGTTCGTGTGTGTGTGTGTGTGTGTTTGCATGTTCGTACGTGTGTGTGTTGGGAATGGAGGTCAGCCTGATCCCGGCAGCGTTTCCCTCTCCTCTATCCAGCCTGCTATGCTGCCTGCGTGATGTTATCAGGGTTGGGAGTCTGTTTGCTTTGGGAGTGCTGGGCAGTCCGGGGTGGAAACGAGACACCCCCAGGGGACAGCCGAGGTAGAGGGCCCAGGAAGTTAAAGACTTTGGCCTGGGAAAGGGCTGCTGGGGCTGGGAGGCTGGGAGAGGGAGAGACCCGGACCAGTACTGAAAGACCGAGTGGATAAAAATGGAATGGAAAAATAGCTAGCTAGCCCCGGTTGGGTTGAGATGATGATGCGCTACTTGCGTCTACCTTCCCTCCCCTCCTTTCCGCAAGACAAAAGCAGTTCTCACAGGAACAGGAAATGTAGGCTGCGCCAGCAGTTTAACTCTTGTGGTGAAAGAAGAACAGAAAGAGGATTCACCTTTTTATGTAACCTTTATTTAACCAGGTTAGACTAATTAGGGTTAACTTAAGTGCCTTGCTCAAGGGCACAGAGATTTTTCACCAAGTCGGCTCAGGGATTCGAACCAGATACCTTTCGGTTACTGGCCCAACTCTCTTAACTGCTAGGCTACCTGCCGCCAGGTAGGTTGAGGGGTGGGTGAGGGCGTATAGAGGGGTGGGTGAGGGGCGTGGCAGTGCCAGTACAGGAAGTCTAAATATGGTAATTTGAAAGACGGTTTTATCCAAAGTGACTTACAGAACTGTCTTGTTCAGTATGGCCCATACATCAATCCAACCCACAATCTGATGCTGTGACACCATGCTCTCTAACCCACAAAATGTGATGTTATTATAACATTATCAGAAGCTTATGCATAGACAACAGGCTGCGTTGAGACAATGACTTATCAATGGCCCAAGCCCAGCTCAGTTAATACCTACCATTGTGTCGCTGAGTTGTCATAATGCTCCAGCAAATGTACATTATCCTTAGGAGGTTGGTAGACACAATGTAAGTAACCTAAAGTATGTACCTCTAACTGCCCTGAATTCCTCTGCTGATCCTACAGCTATTGTATGCTGTAATCATATGCCTTTGAACCAGAGTAATACTGTTTGGACTGAGGGGGTGGGCCCTAGTAGGAAGTCCACTACTAAAAATAACCTGAGCATGTCTTCCTCTGCTAAGCTTCCCAGTAAAGCACGAAAAATAATCAAGCATCCCAGAAAAGTGTTTAAAAAAGCCCACGTTAACATATGTAGCTTTAGAAACAAGGTTCATAAAATGATAATTTGCTCGTAACAGATTACATTCATGTTCTGACAATCTCTGAAAATCACTTAGACAGTACCTTTCATGATACAGTGGTAGCAATACATGGTTTAAGAAATACAGAAATGCCAAAGGTGGAGGTGTTGCTGTTTATATTCAGAACCACGTTCCTGTAAGCTTAGAGAGGATCTCATGTTAAATACTGTTGAAGTAATATGGCTACAGGTTCATCTGCCTCACCTAAAGCCCATACTGGTGGGAAACTGCTATAGACCACTAAGTGCTAACAGAGTGTCTGGATAATGTATGAAATGCTTGATAATGTATGTGATATCAATGGAGAGGTATACTTTCTGGGTGATTTTAAATATTGACTGGCTTTCATCCTGCTGCCCACTCGAGAAAGCTTCAAACTAGTGCCTGTAACCTGGTTCAGGTTATCAGTCAACCTACCCGGATATTTACAAACAGCACAGGAATGAAATCATCAACGTGTATTGATCATGTCTTTACTAATGCTGCAGAAATCTGTTTGAAAGTAGTATCCAAATCCATCGAATGTAGGATCACAATATATTGGCAAGCCTAATACAAATTGAGAAATCATGTGACTAAACTGAATAAAAAGAAGAAACTACACTATGAAACAAAGACAAATGAAATAACGAATGATAGTAAAAAGCTTTGGAGCACCTTAAAATTAAAAAAATATATTATCTATCTCCCCAATTTCGTGGTATCCAATTGTTTAGTAGCTACTATCTTGTCTCATCGCTACAACTCCTGTACGGGCTCGGGAGAGACGAAGGTTGAAAGTCATGCGTCCTCCGATACACAACCCAACCAAGCCGCACTGCTTCTTAACACAGCGCCATCCAACCCGGAAGCCAGCGGCACCAATGTGTCGAAGGAAACACCGTGCACCTGGCAACCTTGGTTAGCACGCACTGCACTCAGCCCGCCACAGGAGTCACTGGTGCGCGATGAGACAAGGATTTCCCTACCGGCCAAACCCTCCCTAACCCGGGTGACGCTAGGCCAATTGTGCGTCGCCCCACGAACCTCCCGGTCGCGGCCGGTTACGACAGAGCCTGGGCCGGAACCCAGGGTCTCTGGTGGCACAGCTGGCGCTGCAGTACAGCGCCCTTAACCACTGCGCCACCCGGGAGGCCCTAAAATTTTTGAAAAGAAGGCAAACTCTACTCCATTTATTCAATCAGATGGCTCATTCGTCACAAAACCCACTGAAATGGCCAACTACTTTAATGATTTTTTCATTGCCAAGATTCACAAACTTGGGCATGACATGCCAGCAACAAATGCTGACACAACACATCCAAGTATATCTGACCAAATTGTGAATGACAAGCGTTGTAAGTTTGAATTCCGTAAAGGAAGTGTGGAAGAGGTAAAAAATGATTGTTGCCTATCAACAATGACAAGCCACTGGGGTCTGACAACTTGGATGGAAAATTACTGAGGATAATAGCAGACGATATTGCCACTCCAACCCTAAATTTAAGCCTACTAGAAAGTGTGTGCTCTCAGGCCTGGAGTGAACCAAAAGTTATTCCCCTACCTAAGAATAGTAAAGCCCCCTTAACTGGCTCAAATAGCCAACCAATCAGCCTGTTACCAACCCTTAGTGAACATTTTGAAAAAATTATGTTTGACCAGATACAATGCTATTTTACAGTAAACAAATTGACAACAGATTTTCAGCATGCTTATAGGGAAGGACATTCAACAAGCACAGCACTTACATAAATTACTGACTGGCTGAGAGAAATTGATGATAAAAAGATTGCGGGGGCTCTTGTGTTAGACTTCAGTTTGGCTTTTTACATTATCGATCCTAGTCTGTTGCTGGAAAAACTTGTGTTATGGCTTTACACCCACTGCTATGTTGCGGATAAGAGTTACTTATCTAACAGAACACAGAGGGTGTTATTTAATGGAAGCCTCTCCAACAAAATCCAGGTAGAATCAGGAATTCCCCAGGGCAGCTGTCTAGGCCCCTTACTTTTTTTCAATATTTTCTAGTGAGTAAAGCCAGTGTGTCTATGTATGCGGATGACTCAACACTATACACGTCAGCAACCACACCGAATGAAATGACAGCAACACTTAACAAAGAGCTGCAGTTAGTTTCAGAAGAGGTGGCAAGGAATAAGTTAGTCACAAATATTTTAAAAACTAAAAGCATTGTAGTTGGAACAAATCATTCACTAAACCTATTGGAGTAACCCTGGATTGTAAACTGTCATGGTCAAAGCATATTGATACAATAGTAGCTAGGATGGTGATACATCTGTCTATAATAAAGTGTTACTCTGCATTCTTAACATCACTATCAACAAAGCAGGTCCTACAGGCACTAGTTTTGTTGCACCAGGACTACTATTCAGTCATGTGGTCTGGTGCCACACTTAGGAAAATTGCAATTGGTTCAGAACAGGCCAACATGGCTGGCCCTTGGATGTACACATAGAGCTAACATCAATAATATGCATGTCAATCTTTTCTGGCTCGAAGTGGAGGAGAGATTGACTTCATCACTCCTTGTATTTGTGAGAGGTATTGGCATGTTGAATGCACCGAGCTGTCTGTTTAAATTACAGGCATTACTCAGACACCCATGCATACCCCACAAGACATGCCAACAGAGGTCTCTTCACAGTCCCCAAGTCCAGAACAGACTATGGGAGGCACACAGTACTACATAGAGCCATGACTACATGGAACTCTATTCCACATCTCGTAACTCATGCCAGCAGTAAAATTAGATAAAAAAACAGATAAAAATACACCTTATGGAACATCGGGGACTGTGAAGCAACACAAACAGAAACACATGCATATAAACACACAATGACTTACACATTATACACATGTATTTTGTGTTATAGATATGTGGTAGTAGAGTAGAGGCCTGAGGGAACACACTTAATATGTTGTGAAATCTGTTATGAATGTATTGTGATGTTTTTAAAATGTATAACTGCCTTAATTTTCCTGGACCACATAATAAATACAAATGAACTTGGCAAAACAATTAACATCCCTTTTTCAGGACTCTGTCTTTCAAAGATAATTAATCAAAATCTAAATAACGTCACAAATCTTTCACAGATCTTTTTTGAGGTCTCTGTCTGTTCAGTGAGTTCTCGTTGGGAAATGATATTTCTTAGGAACTTGTTTTCAGTTCCTACCGCTTCCACTGGATGTCACCAGTCTTTGGAATTTGGTTGAGGTTATTCCTTTGTAAAATGAAGAAGTAAGACTATCTAGGAACTGCGTAACACTGTTGAGAGTTGCGCAAGACTTGAAAAGTAGCTTGGTTTGTTGTCTTCCTGTATTGAACACAGATAGACCCGTCTTCAATTTGATCGATTATTAACGTTTAAAAATAACTAAAGTTGTATTACAAAAGTAGTTTGAAATGTTTTGGCAAATTTTACAGGCGACTTTTGAAATCATTTGTAGTGACGTTGCGCAATTTGGAAGCTGTTTTTTTGGAGATGCCGTGACGCCTCTTGCACTGAGATGCAGTGCCTTAGACCGCCTCGCCACTCGGGTGCCCTCATTTCTAATGAGGTAGGACAGTGCCAGACCAGGTCTCTCGGCCGTCCACCGCTTCCCAGAGCCAGTGTGTCTGTGTGTGATCACCACGGTGACAAAGATTCAACTGATTCCAATCAAAGCAGCAGCTCCATTGATGTGAGAGATTACACGCTGTCTGTTGGGGCCAAGATGAGGGTTCCAGGTGATTGGACACCCGTGTACCTGTCCATCTAGATAAGCCCCTCCCCCCCGGATGGATTCCTTTCTTTCTGTTCTCTTCCCGCCCCTTTCCTCCGTCAGCCTCTGTCTATTTTTGTGAACTTGTGGCCGGTTCCCACAGTGTGGTTCCCATGGTTATCAGCATGGAGATAGCGAGCGAAGGGAGTGGGGGGGAGGGTTGACAGAGAGCGGGAGACAGCAGTGCTGCACTGACTGCTTTGAGAGCGAGCATAGTGGGCTCAGCTCTGTCACTGGAGCGAGAGAGGGTGGGGGGGGGGCAAGCTGGTGTGCAGTTCATGAATATCAGTGTAGTGCAGGCTGCTGGAGAGGGGAGGGGTGCTCTGCCTCTGAGATAGAGGGCTGAGGTGGGGTAGGATGGAGCGAGGCGGAATAGAAGGGGGAGGGAGAGCTGTTTAGGGGGCGAAGGGGCACTGAAAAAGGGACAGATTCAGTTCCCACACTTATAATTACTGTGTCACAGGAGACTGAAAGGGACTGCCGCTGGCCCCGGGGAATTTAGCCGGGGGGAGGGAGGAGAGTGACACAGGAACTCTCTGCTCTTTCTATTGACTTTACCTCATTGCTTTCACACCAGTAGAGGTGACCCCCCCCCCCAACTCCTTAACCACCTCCTCCTCGCTGCTTTTTAACATCCCCCCTTCTCCTTCACCTCCCCCTCCTCTCCTACGTCTTAACCTCTCCCTCCCCTCTTCTCCTTCTTAACCTCCCCCTCTTCTCCTTCTTAACCTCCCCCTCTTCTCCTTCTTAACCTCCCCCTCCTCTCTTCTCCTTCTTAACCCCCCTCCTTCTTAACCCCCCTCCTCTTCTCCTTCTTCACCTCCCCCTCTCTCCTTCTTAACCACCCTCCTCTTCACCTCACCTCCCCTCTTTCTCCTTCTTCACCTCCCCCTCTTCTCCTTCTTCACCTCCCCCTCTTCTCCTTCTTAACCTCACCCTCTTCTCCTTCTTAACCTCACCCTCTTCTCCTTCTTAACCTCACCCTCGTCTCCTTCTTAACCTCACCCTCGTCTCCTTCTTAACCTCACCCTCTTCTCCTTCTTAACCACCCCCTCCTCTCTTCTCCTTCTTCACCTCCCCCTCTCTTCTCCTTTTTCACCTCCCCCTCTCTTCTCCTTCTTCACCTCATCCTCTTCTCCTTCTTAACCTCCCCCTCCTCTCTTCTCCTTCTTCACCTCCCCCTCCATTCTTCTCCTTCTTCTTACCCTCCTTCTCCCCTCTCCTCCCCTCTTCTCCTTCTTAACCACCTCCTCCCCTCTTCTCCTTAACCTCCCCCTCCTCTCTACTCCTTCTTAACCTTCTTCTCCCCCTCTCCTCCTTCTTAACCTTCTTCTCCCCCTCTCCTCCTTCTTAACCTTCTCCTCCCCCTCTTCTCCTTCTTAACCTCACCCTCGTCTCCTTCTTAACCTCACCCTAGTCTCCTTCTTAACCTCACCCTCTTCTCCTTCTTAACCTCCCCCTCTCTTCTCCTTCTTAACCAACCCCTCCTGTCTTCTCCTTCTTCACCTCCCCCTCCTCTCTTCTCCTTCTTCACCTCCCCCTCCTCTCTTCTCCTTCTTCACCTCCCCCTCCTCTCTTCTCCTTCTTCACCTCCCCCTCCTCTCTTCTCCTTCTTCACCTCATCCTCTTCTCCTTCTTAACCTCCCCCTCCTCTCTTCTCCTTCTTCACCTCCCCCTCCATTCTTCTCCTTCTTCACCTCCCTCTCCCTCTCTTTCTCCTTCTTAACCACCTCCCTCCCTCTTCTCCTTAACCTCCCCCTCCTCTTCTCCTTCTTAACCTTCCCCCTCCCTCTCCTCCTTCTTAACCTCCCCCTCCATTCTCTCCTTCCTAACCTCCCCTCCTTCCTCCTTAACCTTCTCCTCCCCTCTTCCTTCTTAACCACCTCCTCCCCTCCTTTAACCTCCCCCTACCTCCTTCTTAACCTTCTCCTCCCCCTCTCCTCCTTCTTAACCTTCTCCTCCCCCTCTCCTCCTTCCTAACCTCCCCCTCCTCTCTCCTCCTTAACCTTCTCCTCCCCCTCTTCCTTCTTAACCACCTCCTCCCCTCTTCTCTTTAACCTCCCCCTCCTCTCTACTCCTTCTTAACCTTCTCCTCCCCCTCTCCTCCTTCCTAACCTCCCCCTCCTCTCCTCCTTAACCTTCTCCTCCCCCTCTTCCTTCTTCTAAACTCCTCCTCCCCTCTCTCCTCCCTCTTAACCTCTCCTCCTCCTTAACTCCCCCTCTCCTCCTTAACCCCCCTCTCTCCTCCTCCTTAACCTCCCACTCCTCTTTCTTCCTTCTTAACCTCCTCTCCCTCCTTTCTCCTCCTTCTTAACCTCCACCTCCGCCCCCATTCTCCTCTTTTAATGGTGCTTTTGTTCACTGTCTTGTCCTACTTCCTTTTTGAAACCCGTCTCTTTCTCTCTCCCCATCTCTTCCTCCGCTGCGTTCTACCTCCTCAGGCCGCTGCATCTCTTGTTGACACTGGCGCTCTGAGGGAGAGCTTTGATGTCCCTCTGCGCGCTCTCTCACACACACTCTCCATCAACTCAATCCTACTTCTATCTAGGTAGTTTCAGCCATAATTGTGTGAGACAATAAAAAAAAATGTACCCGAGGAGGCGTAAGATCAAAGTGTAGAAATTCACTTCTCCTTCCCCGTTCCACAGCTTCCTCATCTTTCTCCTGCACCTCACCCTAGTCTCCCAAACCTGGCAAGGTCCTTGTCCCACCACCCCACACACCCTTCCCAGTCCCATCCCACAGCTTTCTCAGGGAGAGGCTCCTGCAGGGCAGAGCAGCAGCCACTGTCAATATTTACAGTTGATTATGAATCACGTAACATTACAATGTCATCCCGTGCATGCTTGTGTGTGCTTGTATCAGAACAAAGGTGTGAAATATGCGGCTGCGGTAGCGGGGTTGCGCAACGGAATCTGGTGGCGCTCCCATGACGGAGCCGTCAGACAGAAGCTTGGGAAGAGATAAGACAGAATGTTGACTTTGGGTGGGTGGGTGCACTCACTAACCGTTGTTTTGGAACAGTTATGATCTGATTGTCTGTCGTAGGGAATCCTGTCCGCCGTTCATTCCATTTATATCTGCAACATTGTTCTTATCTCTCAATAAACCCGTGGGAGTGCCGATTTAGGATCAGTTTCGTTCAGTTTAGTTCATATTGAATAAGATTACGTGTACGGGGGGGGGTGATCCTAGACCTAGATCAGCACTTATCCTCTGAGATGCTTTATAAATACGGGCCCTGGTCTCTGAATTCTCAGTATATTTTATGAGATATGACTAGTGGTTCTATTGAACCTGATCATTACAACACTATATGTGTTGCTAATAAAAACACAATGTTAGCACAGTAATAACACTGCCATAACACAGTTAGGGCTGGCACACGCAAGGTGTTGTTGTGAACAAGTCTTTTGGTTCCCTTGGCAACACCCACCACAATGCAGCAGCAGCAGCACACATAGAAATATAATGAATAGAAGGGTCTTGGAACCTCTAACCCTAACAATTAGCTTGGTAAACTCCTGGGTATTGTAGAATGTTAATTCAAATGATGTTAACTGATGTGGCTCATGCAATGGAATGTATTTATTTTGTAATGTCAATTGAGTTGAATCAACAAATTACAGAACATATTGATGGGTTTACTTCCTGCTTTTCTCCTATCGGTACACTCCCAATGGCCTCCGGTCCCCCCGATTATGCAATCATTGACTTGAATGGGAATACCCATTCTATTCATTCAATTTCTATGGCAGCTCATGCGGTCGAGCAGAGGAGAGTGGATTGCTATTCCAACGGTTATTACGGAGACTGCAGTCATTTGGTTGGACAATCACCGTCATCCAAAACTCCAGTTACAGCATGTTTCAATCTATAGCTACTACTTGTCCCTTAATCTATATTCCCAAAACAGTTTCTTCCGGTCAGCAACACTCACAGACTAGCTGTTGAATACCTTTTTTTGGGGGGGGGGGGTTAGCTGTTTCTAAACTCCTTCAAAACTCATTACCCCAATCGCATTGTCCACGGACCTTTTCAACATGTTGGTTGCCTGAGCTGTTTTGAGTTAGTAAGCCTCACCTATCTGGCCTGGTAAAGAAAGAGAGAGAGAGAGGGAAAATAGAATGAACTCATAGGGCCAGGGAACAGTGTTTGTGACTATCTAATGCTGAGACTACACTGAGGGCTAGGAGGGCAACAATCAATGGGGGTTTCTGTGCATGTGTGGAGCCCCTGGCTGTTCCCAAGCCACGACCAAACAAAGCCCCTACCGGCGGGATCCTGGGGCTAAGCCAAGGACATAAACACTCCTCTTAATCAATTGCTCTGTTGCCTGGCCCTCTTTTTGCACTCAAACCTAAAGTACCCTTTTGAGCTCCAACATGACGTAAGCTAGGCAAAAGAATGGGATTCTTCCTGATGAATCATGAATTTCTGTTTTTCTGACATTAACCTCCACTGATATAAAATTGGAGCTGACCCATCCCTAGACAAACTCCTGTTGTCCCGATTACATTCCTGCCAAGAAAATAACTAGAGATGTCCGAAACCAACAGTGAGCACAACCCAGCATTATCTAAGCTACATAACCCAACACTATTAACATAACGCAACATTATCTAGACTCCATAACCCAACACTATTAACATAACACAACATTATCTAGACTCCATAACCCAACACTATTAACATAACACAACATTATCTAGACTCCATAACCCAACACTATTAACATAACACAACATTATCTAGACTCCATAACCCAACACTATTAACATAACACAACATTATCTAGACTCCATAACCCAACACTATTAACATTAAACAACAATATTGCAATTCACAAAGTTGGAGGAAAACGGAAAGGAAAAAGCATGTTTGAAAAAACCCAGAAACTTGCAACGGCTTCAAAAGTCAGCATAACCCAACATTATCTAGGATACTGTGCCTTCGGAAAGTATTCAGACCCCTTGACTTTTCCCACATTTTGTTGTGTGACAGATTTATTCTAAAATGGATTAAATAAGTAAATAAATCACAGCAATCTACACATAATACCCCATAATGACACAGCCCCATTTGTTTTATTTTTTTTTATTTTAGCAAACAGAAATACCTTATTTTACATAAGTATTCAGACCCTTTCCTATGACACTTGACATTGAGCTCAGGTGCATCTTCTTTTCATTGATCATACTTGATGTCCACCTGTGGTAAATTCAATTGATTGGACATGATTTGGAAAGGCACACAACTGTCTATATAAGGTCCCACAGTTGACAGTGCATGTCAGAGCAAAAACCAAGTCATGAGGTCGAAGGAATTGTCCGTAGAGCTCCGAGGCAGGATTGTGTCGAGGCACAGATCTGGAGAAGGGTATCAAAACAATGTCTGTAGCATTGAAGGTCCCCAAGAACACAGTGGCCTCCATTCTTAAATGGAAGAAGTTTGGAACCACCAAAACTATCCCTAGAGCTGGCCGCCCAGCCAAACTGAGCAATTGGAGGAGAAGGGCCTTGGTCAGGGAGGTGACCAAGAACCCGATGGTCACTCTGACAGAGCTCCAGAGTTGCTCTGTGGAGATGGGAGAAACTTCCAGAAGGGCAATCATCTCTGCAGCACCAATCAGGCCTTCTTGGCCAGACATGACAGTCCACTTGGAGTTTGCCAAAAGGCACCTAAAGACTATCAGGCCATGAGAAACAAGATTCTCTGGTCTGATGAAACCAAGATTGAACTCTTTGGCCTGAATGTCAAGCGTCACATCGGGAGAAAACCTGGTACCATACCTACGATGAAGCATGGTGGTGGCAGTATCATGCTGTGGGGATGTTTTTCAGCGGCAAGGATTGGGAGACTAGTCAGACAAAGATGAACGGAGCAAAGTACAGAGAGATCCTTGATGAAAACCTGCTCCAGAACACTCAGGGCTTCAAATTGAGGCGAAGCTTCACCTTTCAAAAGGACAACAACCCTAAGCACACAGCCAAGACAACGCAGGAGTGGCTTCAGGAAAAGTCTCTGAATGTGCTTGAGTGGCCCAGCCAGAGCTCGGACTTGAACCTGATCGAACATCTCTGGATAGACCTGAAAATAGCTGTGCAGCAGAGCTTAAGAGGATCTGCAGAGAAGATTGGGAGAAACTCCCCAAATTCAGGTGTGCCAAGCTTGTAGCGTCATACCCAAGACGACTCGATGCTGTAATCACTGCCAAAGGTGCTTCAACAACGTACTGAGTGAAGGGTCTGAATACTTATGTAAATATGATATTTCTGTTTTTTATTTGTAATAAATTTGCAACAGTTTCTATAAACCTTTTTGAATTATTATTATGGGGTATTTTGTTTAGATTGAGGGGGAAAAAACATGTAATCCATTTTAGAATAAGGCTGTAACGTAACAAAATGTGTGAAAAGTCAAGGGGTCTGAACATTCCGAAGGCACTATAAAAAATGTTTATCTAGGAAAGTCATTTAAGAACAAATTCTTATTTTCATTGTCGGCCTAGAAACAGTGGGTTTAACTGCCTTGTTCAGGGGCAGAATGACAGATTTTGTACCTTGTCAGCTCGGGGATCCGATCTTGTCCAATGCTCTAACCACTAGGCTACCAGCCGCGTACATAACCTAACATTATCAACATTGTCCAGACTGCATAACCCAATATAACCCAACATTATCAACATAACCCGACATTGTCTAGACTGTATAACCCAACATTATCAATATAACCCAACATTATCAACATAACCCAACACTGTCTAGACTGCATAACCCAATATAACCCAACATTATCAACATAACCCGACATTGTCTAGACTGTATAACCCAATATAACCCAACATTATCAACATAACCCGACATTGTCTAGACTGCATAACCCGATATAACCCAACATTATCAACATAACCCAACATTGTCCAGACTGCATAACCCAATATAACCCAACATTATCAACATAACCCGACATTGTCTAGACTGTATAACCCAATATAACCCAACATTATCAACATAACCTGACATTGTCTAGACTGCATAACCCAATATAACCCAACATTATCAACATAACCCGACATTGTCTAGACTGTATAACCCAATATAACCCAACATTATCAACATAACCCGACATTGTCTAGACTGCATAACCCAACATTATCAACATAACCCGACATTGTCTAGACTGTATAACCCAATATAACCTAACATTATCAACATAACCCGACATTGTCTAGACTGCATAACCCAACATTATCAACATAACCTAACATTATCTGACGTCACAAAGCTGTATGTTGGTGGAAACACAAATGGAAAAACATGCCTGGCTGCTGAGCTGTCTGTGATATTAGCCAGAGTTAGACTATATTCAGTCAGGACAGGACCCTAGCTGTTCCACGATCAGGGTCCATCACAGGTCAGACCTACTCATTAACCCAGATGCACTAATCAAAGAGCTGCAGGGTCTCTGTGATGTGAAAGTGGGGAGTCCAAACTCAATGAGTTTTCTACTGCAGAGCAGCTAAATGCACACATTACACCCCTTAAACAAGTCATTTCCATAGTTGTAACTGGGAAAGTCAACAACAACAAAAAAGCACTTTTTGATGGTTTGAAAGGTTTTGTGTATGTGCCATCATATTAGTTCATGTATACATACAGAACCAGTCAAAAGTTTGGACACACCTACTCATTCAAAGGTTTTTCTTAATTTGTACTTTTTTCTACATTGTAGACTAATAGTGAAGACATCAAAACAATGAAATAACACATATGGAATCATGTAGTAACCAAAAAAGTGTTAAACAATCAAAATAATATATTTTAGTTTCTTCAAAGTAACCACCCTTTGCCTTCATGACGGCTTTGTACACGCTTGGCATTCTCTCAACCAGCTTCATGGGGTAGTCACCTGGAATAC
The DNA here is from genome assembly GCF_036934945.1 of Oncorhynchus masou masou. Classification (NCBI taxonomy): domain Eukaryota; kingdom Metazoa; phylum Chordata; class Actinopteri; order Salmoniformes; family Salmonidae; genus Oncorhynchus; species Oncorhynchus masou. The sequence goes on from NC_088222.1 coordinate 12,946,342, forward strand.
ATTTCGATTAACAAGTGTGCCTTGTTAAAAGTACATTTGTGGAATTTCTTACTTTTTCATGCGTTTGAGCCAATCGGTTGTGCTGTGACAAGGTAGGGGTGTGCAAAGCTGTCATCAAGGCAAGTGGTGGCTACTTTGAATAATCTCAGATATAAAATATATTTTGAGTTGTTTAGCACTTGTTTGGTTAATACATGATTCCACGTGTTATTTCATAGTTTTGATGTCTTCACTATTATTCTACAATGTAGAAAATAGTAAAGAAATAAAGAAAAACCCTGGAATGAGGTGTGCCCAGTTGATTTGTATGTCATGTACTCAACAATCCACATGTGTGAGCACTGACTGCACCTTATTTACTTTGGTTCATTTAATCATTTTAAGCACCGACGATATGGTTTGGTTTGTACCCACTTGTATTTATTTTAGTTTCAATGAAATAAACAGATAGTGCTTTTTATTTTGCATCTGTATCAATGTGTTGGCCATCGTTCCTAGCATACCAACTACCACATAGCAGAGAGGTCAGGTAACTTCTAGAGGAGAGAGAGGCTGGTCCTGGAGAATCTCTCGCCTGCTCTCGTTCTCTGTCTCCAACTCCCCTCCCCCCCAGTTCCCATGCTGTTACTCTTCCCTCCCTAGCTGATCTTTACCTGAATCACTCCACTCTCCTCTCGCTGCAGTTTGAATCAAATCACTAATGCTCCATTCGCTAGCGGCCCGGGTCACTAGCGCTTCATTGGCTAGTGGCTCGGGTCACTAGTGCTCCATTGGCTAGTGGCCGGCTCGCCATTAGCTAGCGGCCCGGGTCACTAGCTCTCCATTGGCTAGCGGCTCGTGTCTCTAACACTCCATTGGCTAGCGGCTGGCTCACTCGCTCTCCATTGGCTATCGGCACTGGGTTGTGTGACCCAGCAGTCAGCCAGTCCTGCCTCCTGTGTGCGGTCCAGGATTTTCCCATGGGAGCGGCCTGAGGAGAGGAGAGAGGGACTGTGTGTCAGTCGAAGAAGTCTCTCTCCCACCACCTCCCACCTTTCCTCTCCCTCTTCACTCACTTGCCTTTCTCCTCTCTAGCCTTTTCTCCACCACCTCTCCTTTCACACACAGTATCACATTCTTAATACCCTTATTGTCACAACAACGAACATTCTCTTTGTCCCCAAAAAGTGTGAGATACCCAGACTTGTAAGAAGAGTATAGAGAGCTGGGTTACAAGTGTATCTTAGCAACACTCATGAAACATTTGACACATTTGTTGTGTTTGTGTGGACAACATGTATGTATTTTTTAAGTAGCATTTTATGGTAGTGTGTGTGTGTGATGAGGATGGTGTCTATTTGTGTCAGAACGGTGTGTATTTGTGTCAGAACGGTATGTGTGTGTGGACAGTGTGTGTGTATTTGTGTCAGAAGTGTGTGTGTGTGTGTGTGTGGACTGTGTGTGTGTGGACTGTGTGTGTGAGGACGTTGTGTTTGTGTCTGTGTGTTGTGTCTGTGTAACAAACGTGGATGGAAGGAATGAAAACAGCACATGGATAAGCTGGGAGAGTTACGGGAGCAGGTTGTGACTTGCTCAACCATGGGAAACTTTGAGCTGAGTAAATAGTGACTGTTTTCCTGGCTGAAATGCTGGTGTGTGTGTGTGTGAGTGAGTGAGAGATCAGCCAAGGTAGAATACTGAGGGCGTGAGAGCGATGTCTCCATTCAGAGGTTCACACCTGTGTCACTCCCACACCTCAATGGACTACACTGCAGTCTCTACACTCACATTGCTTATATAACTTTTCCCACCAACTCTTTTGCTACTTTTCTTTATATCTGAAAGGTATTGTCAGTATCAAAGCAGAAACTTTTATTTCCTCCAAATGACTAGTAATTTCAGTAAAGTTCTGACCGGCTTAGTATGAAAAGTAGCCGTAATGCTGAGGCTGCATTGACACGGACTACACTCTTAATCTCTTGATGTTTGCTAGGCAGCGCCTGTTACTACTATCTTCCTGGCAGTTCTAAACTTTGCAAGGCATGGTTTTCTCAAACACAACTAGATGGATCCATGAAGAATTACTGTGGGAATGAATAGCACTGAATGACACAAATATTGGAACAAAGTAGGCTAATGTATCCACATCACCAACAAACTATCATGGTCGTGAAGAGGGCACGACAATGCCTATGCCCCCTCAGAAGACTGAAAAGATTTGTCATGAGTCCTCAGATCCTCAAAAGGTTCAACAGCTGCACCATCGAGAGCATCCTGACTGGTTGCATCACCGCCTGGTATGGCAACTGCTCGGCATCCGACCACAAGGCGCTACAGAGGGTAGTGCGTACGGCCCAGTACATCACTGGGGCAGAGCTCCCTGCCATCCGGGACCTCTATACCAGGCGGTGTCAGAGGAAGGCCCTAAAGTCACAGACTGTTCTCTCTTCTACCACACAGCAAGCAGTACTGGAACGCCAAATCAATGTCCAAAAGGCTTCTTAACAGCTTCTACCCCCAAGCCATGAGACTGCTAAACAGTTAATCAGATGGCCACCCAGACTATTTACATTGACCCCTTTTTTACACTGCTGCTACTCTATATATAGTCACTAATAACTCAACCTACATGTACATATGACCTCAATTACCTCCACTAACCTGTACCCACGCACATTGACTCTATACCACATTGACTCTATACCCACTGTATATAGCACTGTTATTTTATTGTAACTTTTTTAACTTTAGTTTATTTAGCAGATATTTTCTTACTCTGCATTGTTGGTTTAGGACTTGTAAGTAAGCACTTCACTAAGGTTGTATTCGGCGCATGTGACAAATATATTTTTTATTGGATTTAATGCAATTGAATGCATGTATCAAATTGTTGCTTACTGAAACTCCCAAAGTCGTCCAATCGTTGTAATACAATAGCCTATCCGCGTGTGGTCAATTAGACTATCATTTCAGCAGCGTTTTGATTGGGTCAGCGCTGCTTTGAGACCAGCGTTGGGACTCATCTTGATAAATCCGTTTTCACTTAATCTCCATTTGGATAATGGGTCGACTGCAATTAGGCTGTGGAAATGTTAGCTAAGTTGAGCTGAATGCTGCTCATTATCATCTTGTCTGGTTGACTCATTTATTAGTAGTGATTAGAACATTTTGCCAGGATGTTATGTAGTTTAACAAGGGGATTATTTGGCTCTTCAGTCATTTAGTAGCCAAGGCTTACTCCCGATCAAAATCCTGTGACTTCACTGACTTGTCTGATAATCAATCAATGTGACTTTGTTTCACTGAATCTGTCTGTATAGGCTATTTGGTTCATCTGTTTCTGGCTGGGCAAATAAGTGGAGCCGGTATGGCAAATAAGTGGAGCCGGTATGGCAAATAAGTGGAGCCGGTATGGCAAATAAGTGGAGCCGGTATGGCAAATCTATTAATTTGCTCATCTATCACTGATCATAAACATTTAGCATGCAACAATTTAGCCTGAATCAAAAGTAGGCCTTTCATTTTGATCGATCTCGTGTAGGCAACTCTAAAAGTCAGAGGTTGTGAAATACGAGCACGAGACATGCTTTTGAAAATAAAGATTGCTATTATTTTCTATCGGTGTCATGATGAAGATCAGACCCTATGCCTGCTCCCTAACATAGTGGAGTGAGGGTAGGAAAGAGATTAAACATGGGTAAACAAACAATGGGCTTGGGCTCCATTTCAAAATAACACTTTTTTCCCCCACATGTTTTTGAGTTTCCACACGTTCCTGTGATACAAGTTGTATAGGAAGAATATTGTATTTTATTCTGATATATTCCACTATAGTTTTACTATAATGTACACTGAGTATTCCAAACATTTAGGAATACTAATATTGAGTTGCACCTCCCCCCCCCCTTTGTGCTCTCAGAAGAGCCTCAATTCGTCTGGGAACAGAGTCTACAAGTTATCAAAGCGTTCCACGGGGATGCTGGCCCATGTTGACTCCAATGCTTCCCACAGTTGTCAAGTTGGCTGGATGTCCTTTGGGTGGTGGACCATTCTTGATACACACAGGAAACTGTTGAGCGTGAAAAACCCAGCACCGTTGCAGTTCTTGACACAATCAAACCGGTGCGACTGGCACCTACTACCATACCCCGTTAAATATTTTGTCTTGCAAACCCTCTGAATGGCACTTAAATATTTTGGGAACACTGAATTGAAGTGGATTTAACAAGTGACCTCAATAAGGCATTTTCACCTGTATTCACCTGGTCATTCTGTCATGGAAAGTGCAGGTGTTCTTCATGTTTTGTCCAATCAGTGTACAGTCATGGCCAAAGGTTTTGAGAATGACACAAATATACATTTTCACGAAGTCTGCTGCCTCAGTTTGTATATACTCCAGAATGTTATGAAGAGTGATCAGATGATTTGCAATTAATTGCAAAGTCCCTCTTTGCCATGCAAATGAACTGAATCCCCAAAAACATTTCCACTACATTTCAGCCCTGCCACAAAAGGACCAGCTGACATCATGTCAGTGATTCTCTCGTTAACACAAGTGTGAGTGTTGACAAGGACAAGGCTGGAGATCACTCTGTCATGTTGATTGAGTTTGAATAACAGACTGGAAGCTTCAAAGGGAGGATGGTGCTTGGAATCATTGTTCTTCCTCTGTCAACCATGGTCATCTGCAAGGAAACATGTGCCGTCATCATTGCTTTGCACAAAAAGCGCTTCACAGGCAAGGATATTGCTGCCAGTAAGATTGCAGCTAAATCAACTTTTTACTGGATCATCAAGAACTTCAAGGAGAGCAGTTTAATTGTTGTGAAGAAGGCTTCAGGGCACCCAAGAAAGTCCAGCAAGCGCCAGGAACATCTCCTAAAGTTGATTCAGCTGCGGGATCGGGGCACCACCAGTACAGAGCTTGCTCAGGAAAGGCAGCAGGCAGGTGTGAGTGCATCTGCACGCACAGTGAGGAGAATACTTTCAGGATGGCGTGGTGTCAAGAAGGGCAGCAAAGAAGCCACTTCTCTCCAGGAAAAACATCAGGGACAGACTGATATTCTGCAAAAGGAAGAGGGATTGGACTGCTGAGGACTGGGTCATTTTCTCTGATGAATCCCCTTTCCGATTGTTTGGGGCATCCGGAAATAAGCTTGTCCGAAGAAGACGAGGTGCGCGCTACCATCAGTCCTGTGTCATGCCAACAGTAAAGCATCCTCAGACCATTCGTGTGTGGGGTTGCTTCTCAGTCAAGGGAGTGGGCTCACACACACTTTTGCCTAAGAACACAGCCATGAATAAAGAATGGTACCAACACATCCACCGAGAGCAACTTCTCACAACCATCCAAGAACAGTTTGGTGATGAACAATGCCTATCCCAGCATGATGGAGCACCTTGCCATAATGCAAAAGTGATAACTAAGTGGTTCGGAAAACAAAACATTGATATTTTAGGTCCATGGCCAGGAAACTCCCCAGACCTTAATCCCATTGAGAACTTGTGGTCAATCCTCAAGAGGCGGGGAGACAAACAAAACCCCACAAATTCTGACAAACTCCAAGCATTGATTATGCAAGAATGGCCTGCCATCAGTCAGGATGTGGCCCAGAAGTTAATTGACAGCATGCCAGGGCAGATTGCAGAGGTCTTGAAAAAGAAGGATCAACACTGCAAATATTGACTCTTTGCATCAACTTCATGTAATTGTCAACAAAAGCCTTTGACACTTAGGAAATGCTTGTAGTTATACTTCAGAATTCCATTGTAACATCTGACAAAAATACCTAAAGACACCGAAGCAGCAAACTTGGTGAAAATGTATATTTGTGTCATTCTCAAAACTTTTGGCCATGACTGTATATGTGTGTTGACTGTGATCGGGTAGGTGTGTCTAGTCTGTTTATGAACAAAATAACGAACTATTGATTTAATTTGGATGGTGCAGCAACAGCTACACAGACCCGTAACATTGGCCTAATTAAACGCTAAATATGCTATTCCATTCTTTTGAAAATACATTTTATTAGTCTCAATGTTTCTTCGGACCTACCTAAAATATATTAACAATGGATTTATTGTTGATGGTGTATGTTTATTAAAATAGACTCCCACCACTTCTACCACTCATCCCAGAGATTTTATTTAACATTTCTATAACTAGGCAAGTCAGTTAAAAACAAATTATTATTTTACAATGACGGTCTACCCCGTCCAAACCCTAACCCGGACAATGCTGGGCCAATTGTGCACCGCCCTATGGGACTCCCAGTCACGACCTGTTGTGATACAGCCTGGGATCGAACCAGAGTCTGTAGTGACACTGAGATGCAGTGCCTTAGACATCTCAGTGCTAGAGGGGTCACTACAGACCCTGGTTCGATCTCGGGCTGTATCACAACCGGCCGTGATTGGGAGTCCCATAGGGTGGCGCACATTTGGTCCAGCGTCGTCCGAGTTGGGGTTTGGCTGGGGTAGGCAGTCATTGTAAATACTAATTATTTCTTAACTGACTTGCTTAATTAAATAAAGGCTAAATAAATAGACCGCTGCGCCACCTGGGAGCCCATCATATAATTTACACACGTTATACACATTATTATACATGTTATTAAGGTGTTGTGCACCGCCTGATGGTTAGATCTGTCCACAGGACAGGAACTGAGCTGGCTGGTATTCATTAGGCACCAAGCCGGGGAGGGAATACCTGAACTTTTGCAATGAGAAATGCTCATTTTCATTTTCGTTGCTCCACTTTCCCCTAATTTATACAGCCCTGTTTTCACTCTACTGACTGTCTGTTGATTTACAGACCCCTTCTTTAAGTGGTGTTGTTGCACAGGGGTGGAGTTCAGGTGTATGTACAGGGCGTTTAGCACCAGTGTGCTGCCAGGGCGGTTGGAGACAGGAGAACTGGAGAACACAAAAGCACCAAGGACGTGTGAATTCTACCCAGGCGTCAACGCTGTCTCCACAGTTCCTCTCCATCCCCTGGGTGGGGTGGGGGGTGAGGTGTGTGTTGTGTGTGTGAGAGAATGGGCTGTGGGGTAGACACTGGTTGACTCTCGTCTGGTGTGTGGGTGCTGCGGAAATGCCTGATGGTCTTCACAACATCACACGAAATGCCTTACCTTGGAGAGGAAGGTTTACACAGGCTTTCTTTTTGGCTAGCAGATGTTTTTATTCAAAGTGACTTACAGTTGACACAGCTACATTTATTCAGTACATGTGGTGTTGCCAGCTCCATGCTTCATTCATGTCTCTTGTGAATACCATGCCGATGTAATACAGTAGATAAATATGGACTTTTCTTTCTGTATTTCAAGGTGTGTTGGAGGGCTGGGCGTGTAATGTCGTCCACATGCCTCCGATCCGAAACAGTTTGGAACAGTTCTTGCATTATATTATGACTAAATTGTGTGACGTTTTATTTAGTTTTGGTGTTCGTTAAGGGTTTATGCTGTACCAAACAGCTTAGTTAGATGTCAAATTGCGCGACCTATTTTTATTTTTATATTTAACCTTTTATTTAATTAGGCAGGTTAGTTAAGAACAAATTCTGATTTACAATGACGGCCTAGGAACAGTGTGTTAACTGCCTTGTTCAGGGGCATAACGACAAATATTTACCTTGTCAGCTTGGGGATTTGATCTAGCAACCTTTCGGTTACTGGCTCAAAGCTCTAACCACTAGGCTACCTGCCGACTAAGATCTCTGCAAAAACGTCAAAATGAATGACAGATTTCTTGAGCTATCTTAGATTCATTCTGACTTTTGAGGAAGTGTATATTGGCTACGGAGTCTCAAAATGGACAAACTATTGAAGCTAAGGTCTTTTAAGGGAGTATGATCGAAACATTCGTTTGGTTCGCTAGAACACTCATTGGATTCTCGGCTAGGCGTCAGCCGAACCGAAGCATGCGAAAGCCTTAACAGTGACCAGTATCTTTATGTATTTCAAGGTGTGTAACAGTGACCAGTACCTGAAGATGCCTAGAGAAAACATGACACGCCTGCTGAAGGAGAGAGGTACGTTCCCTGTCCCTTCCTCAGACACCTTTTGGTTTCAAAGGTGGGACATTTAATTTAGAAAAGTAAATGAATGGAGTTCCTGCGGGACAAATATTTTCTATTCAGTGAGTTTTCTATTCCTCTCTGCAGGGTTTCTACAACAACAGCAGCAGGCTCCTGTTCCACCAGAGGGTGAAACCTGGGACGACCCCCCTTCCCCGGCCCCATTCCTGGCCCCAGGGGCCCCCAGGTACTCACCTCATTGTCGCTGGGCCCCTCTGTCAGACCTGGACTCCTCCACCCTCACCTTCCCTAGGGGAGCGGTGTTACAGCTGCACACCGTGCCCCCCGGCCTGCTACCCAGGATACCCTTCTTCTTTATCTGCACCGGCTGTGGCAAGATCTTCTGGGAGGGCTCCCACTTCAGCAGGGTCTTGTCACAGTTTCAGGAAGTGTTGTGTATCACTGAGGATACTGAAGATACTCTTGAGTTTTTCAACCCAACAGGACCGACCCCTAACCTCTGACCGCTAATCTCTGTCCATCTTGCAGGGATCAAAATGGCCGCTGACTGAACTAGGCCTACTGTACTGATTACTGTCTTCACACACCTATTTTGGTGCTGTTCCATTTCGTCAAACTTTATCTTCCTAGTTTACTACGTCCCGTTCTACAGACTGTTATGTTATTACAATGGAATTAACACAAATTTGACCTTCAAATTTCCTTCAGTTTTGAAGCCATATGTTATTATGAGTTGAAAGACTGGTTTGTCTTTTTATGTGGGAATGGATCTGGTTATGACTGCGGTCTACTGTCTGGGAAGCTTTTTTACGAGTATATGTTTTATGAAGACACAGTACCAATCAAAAGTTTAGACACATCTACTCATTCAAGTTTTGTTTTTTTTCTACATTGTAGAATAATAGTGAAGACATCAAAACTATGAAATAACACATATGGAATCATGTAGTAACCATAAAAGTGTTAAACAAATAAAAATATATTTTAGATTTAAGATTCTTCAAAGTAACCATCTTGATAACAGCTTTGCACAGTTTTGGTATTCTCTCAACCAGCATCATGAGGAATGCTTTTCCAACAGTCTTGAAGGAGTTCCCACATGCTGAGCACTTGTTGGCTGCTTTTCCTTCACTCTGCGGTCCAACTTATCCCAAACCATCTCAATTGGGTTGAGGTCGGGTGATTGGAGGCCAGGTCATCTGATGCAGCACTCCCATCACTCTCCTTGGTTACTACATGATTCCATATGTGTTATTTTTTATGTCTTCTACATTGTAGAAAATAGTTTAAAAAAAAAAAAAAAAAAACCTGGAATGAGTAGGTGTTCTAAAACTTAACTGGTACGGTATATGTTCTTCATCTTAAACTCGGTTTGATTTTAACTACTTTTCCATAAGTGACAAGGGGCTTCATACTATTATATATTCTGTGAATCCTGTATTTTATTGTTGATTATGAAATAAGTTGTTTTATAAAAAGGTAACTCTCGTTATCACTGATGGCGTTCCGTATTTCTGTCAATTATTTATTTCATCCTTATCTTAGGATGGTGGTAGACAGGCTTCAACCAGTCTGAGATGAGGTGTAGCCAACATCTTAGTTCATTTTCTTACTTTTCTTTAATTATTAGCATAACGTTTTGGATATCTATGGCTATTATGTGCTGATCTTATTGCTCTATTTCAACAGGAGGTCTTCATTGACTTTTAGGCAATCTAAAGACTATTATTCACCTAAGATGTCTGGAGGCACTTCTCATATTGGATGGTGATAGTGGTTTACTTGACTTCACCTCTGGGACTGGTGTTGTAACTCTGGGACTGGTGGTGTACTTCTCATACCTCTGGGACTGGTGATAGTGGTGGTTACGTTGACCTTCACCTCTGGGACTGGTGTGGGACTGGTGGTGTGACCCACCTCTGGGACTGGTGGTGTAGACCCACCTCTGGGACTGGTGGTGTAGCGCTCACCTCTGGGACTGGTGGTGTAATGTGACCCACCTCTGGGACTGGTAGTGTAGCGTGACCCACCTCTGGGACTGGTGGTGTAGCGTGACCCACCTCTGGGACTGGTGGTGTAGCGTGACCCACCTCTGGGACTGGTGGTGTAGCGTGACCCACCTCTGGGACTGGTGGTGTAGCGTGACCCACCAATGGGACTGGTGGTGTAGCGTGACCCACCTCTGGGACTGGTGGTGTAGCGTGACCCACCGCTCACCTCTGGGACTGGTGGTGTAGCGTGACCCACCAATGGGACTGGTGGTGTAGCGTGACCCACCGCTCAAGGTCACCTGGTAACTCAAACCGTCCCCTGGCCCCATTTCTGTTTCAGTCCCTGGTCAACAGAGGTGTGAGCTGCTTTATCCTCTATCCGTCCATGCTAAACAAATGAACACAGAGGACCAAACATCAAGATAATAAAGGCTTTTGTTGCTTCAGTTGACGGTTACGGTACTTAGTTTTGTCAAGTAAAAGTGCTTCTCTGTACATCAACTGTTCTTCTGTGACAGTAGTTCATCAACTGTCAGTCAGAGCAGGTTAAAGGTTAAAGCAACATAAGGAAGAATATTAGAATACACCAGGTGCAATTAGGTTATTTCTCTTGTCACTCACTCACAGTCACTCAATTAGCCATGTCAGCGAAGCATTTGTAGATTGGTAGTTAGTCTAGCCAGCTATCTAAACTTTTAGAAATCATGGCCCAATACCGAACCATCTCCCAGTCCCTGCAGCTGAAAAACATCCCCACAGCATGATGCTCCCACCACCATGCTTCTTTGTAGGGATAGTGCCAGGTTTCCTCTAGACGTGAAGCTTGGCATTCGCTCCAAATAGTTTAATCTTGGTTTCATCAGACCAGAGAATCTTGTTTCTCATGGTCTGAGAGTCTTTAGGTGCCTTTTGGCAAACTCCCAAGTGGCTGTCATGTGCCTTTTACTGAGGAGTGGCTTCCGTCTGGCCACTCTACCATAGAGGCCTGATTGGTGGAGTGCTGCTGAGATGGTTGTCCTTCTGGAAGGACCTCATGGCTTGGTTTTTGCTCTGACATGCACTGTCAACTGTGGGACCTTATATAGACAGGTGTGTGCCTTTCCAAACCATGTCTCATCAATTTAATTTACAACAGGTGGACTCCAATCAAGTTGTAGAAACATCTCAAGGATGATCAATGAAAACAGGATGCACCTGAGCTCAATGTTGAGTCTCATAGCAAAGGGTCTGAATACTTGTGTAAATAGGTCCAGTACATCACTGGGACCGAGCTCCCTGCCATCTAGGGCCTCTATACCAGGCGGTGGGAAAAGAAGGCCCGGAAAATTGTTAAAGACCCCTATTTTCTCTACTGTCGCACGGCAAGAGGTACCGGGGCATAAAGTCTGACACCAACAGGCTCTTGAACAGCTTCTACCGCCAAGCAATATGACTACTAAATAGCTAACAAAATAGCTACACAGACTGAGTTTACCTTGTACCTTTTATTTAAATTGTTTCACTGTCTCTCTACACACTCACAGGGCCATACACACACTGACACTCCAACACACAAACACTCCATAATTTGCTTACACACACATAATATGAACATACATTTATACTGACTCTATATACACACACCCACTCACATACAAGCTGCTTATATCCTGTTGCCTAGTCGCCTTACCTCCACTGTATTATCCCTGCACATTGTAAATATGGTATTGGAACGGACTTTAAAAATATATTTCCTGTATATAGTATGCTTACTTATTTAATATTTATTTTAATTTATTTTATTTTTTATTTTAATACATTATTATTGATTATTGCATTGTTGGGTTTTGAGATTGCAAGAAAGGCATTTCACTGTACTTTGTGCATGTGACATTAAAACTTGAAACTGTTGCTTGGCAATTTGCCCGAAAAATGTGATCTCTCTGTATGGCTGGGGGAGCCTCCGTCTGTAGAGAGAGAAAAATGATTTAGGTCAATTCGCGTTTTGTTGCAAGGGAAAGAAGACTGGATAATCTATCATCTAAAACGGAAGTGCATGGTGCGTTCTCATGGTTTCCCCGAAGTGTTCTGTGCTCCATTCAGTCTACGTCTATCTTTGAAGGTATCATTTTGTTTAAACATGTTTCAATGAACCCTGAATAGTAGGTTAGTATTTGAAGTATTTAGCGCCACTATTTTTTTCTCCAGCCCTCCTGCCTGAAATAAACTGCCCCGCCTGGCCGTCCCTGTCCGGTTGCAGGGTCTATCTATCCCTGTCCGGTTGCAGGGTCTATCTATCCCTGGCCGCGCTGCGTATAGAAAGAAGCTGCTTGCTCGCAGTTTTTTGCTGCACTGTTATTTGATCCTCGCTCTTTCTTTGCTGGGAAGAAAAACTCGCCTCTTTCCCACGCTCCTTAAACACGTGGTGCTGTAATGAATTGGCTTCTGAAGCCCCTCCCTCCATTGAACCGTCACAGCCCGCTCCACAGAATCCCTGTGCTCTGAGTCAGTGGCGGTTAGGGGCTCCTCCCGTCCTGTCTGTTCTGTCGCCCCGGCGCCAAACCTTACATATGACGGCCTGACTCTCTTCGGTTTCTACACATAATATCAAGTCACGCTTGTGTGTGTTCTCTTCCGTCGATTATAAAAATGTTTTTAAAAATATATTGTTTATCAGAAATAGAAATAGGATAGATCTGGTATTTATTTCACATAGCTTATATACCATTCAGTAGCTGTCAATTTAGAAGTTTGAAAAGTAGGATACGCTACTAGGCTAATGTTGTTTTGACTGCTACGAATCGATACCCTCTTGAAATTATGGAGGGCCTCCAAATATGGGAGATTACCGTTGCGCTACCAGCACCAACACATTTGTCACATTCCTCTCACATTTTTGTTTATTGGTCATCCTATGGAGACCGCTGATTCTACTTTGCGTACGGATTGCACGTGGATTTGGGTAGGGTCAAATGCTAAATTTGGAATGATGGTGTGAGGTAAAATGACACAGATTACACTCCAGTAGATACCATGTAGACTACTAATATAACGAATAGTTATATACCTGTCTAAGCATTTTAGAGACAATGTTATATTACTCGTTTTTTGGCATCACGATGAAAACATTAATTTGCTTATTTAATTAAAAAAATGTATCCGCAATTATTGTTTGAGTGCTTTCGTTTGCTCCATATACAGAAATTCCCCTTCTTAAAAAAATGACATACACAACATATCGTTGCTGTCTTTACAAAGGAGCGTAATTACATCCACGTGTTAAGGGTGTATTTTGGTTGTATCGAGCAAATGTTTCAAGAGTCTGAATAAGAATACCATTTAGATAAAGCCACAGAATCAAGCAAAAACAAAATCCGAATAAGACCAGTACGTTACGTCAGGAACTCTGACCAGACACCTTCCTTTGGCCAAAGGCTCCTGCAGGGTTCTGTGCAAATGTTTTCCAACTGGCCTGACACCGCTTTTTGATTAGTGGACAGATGTTCCTGAGATGTTTAGGATCTCTGCTGGCTAGTTTGGGGAGCTCTATGACTGTGGGCTATGGTTTAGTATTGTCTAAAGATGCCTATATATGACATTAAATAATAATAAAATAGTCCTACACATCACAGACACTGCAAAGTATGATACATTTTCCAAAAGGAGTATGTCAATGTTACTATTTTTGCCTGCATTTTGATAATCCTTCTGTCTCAACAGGAACCAAAGGTCTGCACATATTGATATGTATTTTCAAAATGCACTTGGTTTCTCTCAGCTATGGTACAAATAAACGGAAACGTGTGCAGACTGATTAACACACACACACACACACCAGTAAATACCACGTAGGTGTATGATGAAACCATTCAATTGTGGCTTTTCCGTTATGTGAAGTTGTCAGCTGAATTGTTTTCATATTACACACATCATAGATTTACTAACATAGCCAGCAAAGTTATGAGTTTGTTTTATTATTATTTGTAGGCTACTATGTGCATTTGCCTTTGTGGTGAGATAAAGTGGTCCTGCGTATCGGATGCATAGGCCTATGTTATTAATCAACAGACTGAGTCATCGCATACGTGCACCAAATGTACATTGGAGTGTACAGTGGAGTGTGTGGGAACCTGAGGACAAACGGAAACTGCTTAACTATGAAAAGACAGGGTGTTTCAAGTATCATACATCGGTCTATAGATAGGACTCCCAGGCTAGTGAAGCCTATACCAAACGGAGCAAAAGGTTCAATTTACCTTGTGTGGTTTCCAGGCCAGCAAGGCGCGACAACAATTTACAATCGCAGCCGTCCGGTTCCCACGGTAGCTATGCTGCGGCTGAACTAGGCTGATGCGTGCCATTCTATGCGCAACGTCACCTCTTTTCACTTGCAAAAGGAAGTCGCACGGGCTTTTGTTATTTGAAGTTATATTGCTTCTTGTCACTTTAAAACAACTGGAATATCCGCAGATGACATTTAGATGGATTGTAACCGCCAGAGAGGTGTCTCTTCTCTTGGCGTTATTATATGGAGGGAGGCTATACCACTAGACTTGGGCTCGAGTTGTTTTACAGAAGTTTCAGTGGCCATTTGTTTTTCTCTGTCTAATGTATACATCGTTATTGCCAAAAGAGCTAGACTGCAGACAAGTAAATAAGTCAAATATGTTTATTTCCTAAAGTAGGCTCATGCGTATTTTGTCACCCTATTTTATATACGATAAGGAAAAACCTTATCTGTTTGTGTGAAATGTATAAACCTAACAAAGTTTTAGTTTTTAGTATTTTAGAGTCGTGAAACTATGGAATAAGCATATGTTATCTATATTTGGCCACGTTATGTGTACAGTATCAGATCTCTAGCGATCGTCAGTAGCACACAGTTTTTATTCTACACCACTGGTGACAATCCACTGGTGACAATTACAAAGTATTCCATTGTTTCAGAAGAAGTTGGACATCGTTGTTGACATGTAGTAGCAAACCACAACTCGGCTTTTCTAGTTTGTCGCGTTTAACGCCGAATGAGCCCGAATTAACATCATGGGACGAAATACGACGCATAACAGGCCCTTTACAGTACAGTATTACTCCTTTGTTTTTTACATTAATATATATATATATATATATACATGCTTGTGTGGTTGCACTATTCGTCCGTAGAAATACAACTTCAGATCCGAATAGTTTTTGCAACATGCCCTATGACTCCATGCGCAATAGTCCCGTTAATCCCTTGGATCCGCTGCTCTCCTAAACAACATATTGCTTTTCTCTACATTTTTTCACGATGTCGTTTATGACTCCTTCAACACCATCCTCCCTCGAGTCACGTCTCTTATGCGAGGGAGTAAAATTGTCAATTTTATAAATGTTTTATTTTATAGATGCCATTTGTTTCCACGAGACCACGCCTTACTCTAAGGTTTCACACGTGTGGACCCTCCCCAAAACGGACCCAGTAGCCAATTACCTCGCTCCATTTCCGCCCATTTCACAAGAGTTGATTCTATGGAATACCATTGTCATGCAAATAAAGGACGCGTAAAATATCCCCCTCGCGCGCACTGCAGAGCAGAGACTCACTGGGATCGCACGAAGGACGCGAATCACGGGGCACGCGGGGGAATTTCATACTACGTCGTCGCCAGAACCCGTCCAATTGTCACAGGCAAGTAGTACCCACATGTTTTCTATTTTAATCATAACAGTTATCGGGAATTGTATCTCAACCGTATTCTTTAAAGTGTGCATAAAAGTGTTTTTGATGTAGACGTTGGAATGTAACCGTTGGGGAATATTGTTCAGTGCGCTTACGTGGATCCTACCTGTCTCACAGCCACCCTTGCCAGACGAACTGCGGCGGCTCCAGGATCCTGCAGGCAAGAGGGTAAAATCGCAAGAAGAACCAACCTGCCCAGATTCAACTGCATTTTATTCACCTTGTTTGGAGATAACCGTGGTCGTTCTTCCAGAATACCTACAGAAGAAAAGTTTCAACTGTCGCTCTGCTCCATTTCTGCAATATAACATATACTACCTGTTGCTGCTAGTAACAACGGAGGAGAAGAGGGGGAGACTACACCTTGCGACACTTGGATCTCTTATAAACACACTTTGTAGGGAGTTGGATTTCGCAACCTTTAATCTTTTGCACACCAAGTGTGTTATTTTGTCTATGTCCATTTTGGGATATTAGTGGTTTTACCATATCTATAGTATACACGTTTTTAAAGTGCCTTACAACTGGTATTAATCCAGTATTTGGGGGGTATTTCAACGCCAGAGCCTCCAATCAGTCACTATCAGATAGAAAGGCACAGGATCTATCTCTATATCCCGATTTCACCATGAGTCAAGGGGATGTATCAACTTGCTCTGCGCCTCAGATCGTATTCCAAGAGGCGGTGAAGCAAGGCAACACAAAGGAACTCCACTCGTTGCTCCAGAACATGACAAACTGCGAATTCAATGTCAACTCCTTCGGGCCCGAAGGACAGACGGCGTTGCATCAGTCAGTCATCGATGGGAATCTCGAACTTGTAAAACTGCTGGTGAAATTCGGAGCCGATATTCGATTGGCGAACAGGGAAGGGTGGAGTGCCTTACACATTGCCGCTTTTGGAGGACATCAAGACATAGTCCTATACCTCATCACTAAGGCAAAGTACTCCTCTGGCGCACGGTGATCTGCTACACTGCTGTCAGGTAAACACACGGAAAGCCAGGCTCTTGTAAATTAGCGTTTCGATCTATAGTTGTGCCAAATTATAGCCTACAAAACACAGTAACTTCCCTTTCATCAAAACCAAACGGGGGTCTCTCTCACTCGTGAGTCAAACGCCACATGGTTCTTGTATCCGCTTCAGCATAAAAAAACGCCATTTTGGTGGGTTGGTACTAAAGCTTTTTCCTTGAACGTGCATAATAGATTGGGACGTATAAAATAACTAAGCCCGTGTTTGGCTCCCGAGACCTGATTGCAGCTTAGTTTTTACGCAGCGATAGACTTTCTATATTTTTTTGTCGCGGTTACATTGAAACACTTCTTTATTGGGCTTCGTATTGAGGTGTCTGTCGCCTTGTAGCTGCGGTGGTCACAGAGGACCCTTTTTAAATGATTTTATATACTAAAAGATGGCACTTGTTGCTGTGGCTGCATGCTGGAATATATGAAAGGGAAGAAGGTGAACACGGGAAATGAAGGCCATACTATATTTGGCTATTTCTTTTTTAAATTATAGGATTTGATCTATTTCAAAGAGCAGCATTATTAGGCCTATATATATATTACACCCAACCGGCATTTCCAGATGTGTAATCATTGTAACAACGATTGACTTAATGTTGTTAAGTACTTTACACAATAGCTTTACTTTGTTTCTTTATAATAAAAAAAAGTAGCTAAATGCGCCCTGCCTTCAAGCAGGCTGCTGGCATGTATCAATGTCTTTTCAGGCCAGTGCGACCGCAGTGTCAATGGTTAATGTGATATAAACCGCTGCTTTCGCTTTGTATCAAAACGTCAGGAAAGTGGCATTTGGAATTCACTTTAATCTCCTTTCAGTATTTTAACGAACAACCCTGGTCATCACTGTGAACACAGGCTGGGTTCTATTTATGAAGGTACATTGACCAGATGCATTTTGAAAATTCTGTGCTTACTCTTTTCAAATCAAATCTGTTAGGTTTAAGAATATTTAGGGTGACTTATAAAGCTGCTTCAGACGCTATGCTTATCATAGTATTAACTATCCTGTGTGGAGACCCCATGTCACAATAAGCCTAAATTTGACCTTGCTAAAGAGAGACTCTTCTTTGTCCCTCATTAACTTCTTGTTTGGTTTTATTTGCCAACTACCTCGACTGTAAAGTATTCAAAACCATTGGACTCTTGCTCACTCCACAACACTCCAATATGGGGAGTCACACACATCCTTTAACACAGTGGATCCCAACCATTTTTGGTTACTGTACCTGAAGTACCCCCCCAGGTGCATTTTACCAGTAGGCCTATGGTCTGCTGAGTCTTCTCAAGTACCCCCTGTTGATAGGCCAATACCCAGGGGTCCTAGTACCCCACCCTAGTTGGAAACCACTGATCTAGCCTATCCCCAAGCCTGCCTATAGGCCAAAAATAATGCTCATACCCACACAGACATTTTAAGTGATAGCTATTTTAGCAGTAGGCCCCAAGCCAATGTTATTTAACCCAGTGATATAGGCTAGGAGACAACTATGGTGTTTCTTCTGCAAAGCAATAATGTCTATTTCATATTAATCAAGCCCGTTTCTTATCTTCATCTGGGATGAATTTATTTCCCACACTACAACCAAACTTTAATCTGACAAGCAAAGCGTTTTATTTTTTTTGCCTTTCTGTAAAGGTATGTTTGCAAACACACATTGCCTTTTTTTTGTTTTATGCATTATATAGTCGTTCTGTTTGAAGTTTCTATTTAGTCACAAAAATTTGCATTTTATTGCCTGATTTATAAATGCAGGGAGTTTTATTGCACAAAATGCAGAGCCTTTTACGCCCCCTGGTGCCTGTCCGGGTAACTGCAGGTGTTAAGGCTTAGAAATAGTTACTACTGAGCAGGAGTAAAACATTTTATTACTCATGTTATGATGACTAACATCTACATGACTATTGCAGGATATATATATATAAAACAAATGGTTTAAACTGCCTGCTGCATTTTGAAAGTCATGGCACCCTAATGTTTGTTTCAATGCTGCTTGTATGTTTTATATTAGATTTTACTCAATGGCCAACAGTAAGTGAAAGAAAAATATCTGATAGCATCACAGTCATTCAATGAAAATCCCTGTGTATCTCTCTCTGTGTGTGTGTGTGTGTGTGTGAGAGAGAGTGCACATGCGTGCATGAATGAATGTGTGTATATATGTCTGTGTGTGCTGCATTCATCTGACTGTTGTGTCCTGAGTGAGTTGAGCTGTGTTCCCCTTCCCTGGCCTGTGTGTGGCTTTATGTTGCTACCTGGGGGTCTTCCCTCCCTACAGTAAGGAGAGACACCAGGGATGAAGGACTGTCCTTCCATGTACCTGGAAAAGCAAACTAAATGGATTAGAAAGAAACATCAAGGAATAGATTGGTTTTAGTGGAACAAAAAAATATGCATCGCTTGTCTTAAACTTGATATTTTTTATATATATATATTTTAAATATTGCACTGACTGTTGTTGATTAAGTTGACTTTTTATCAAGTCAAATTGTATTGTTTTTCCGAATAGAAAAAAAAGGAACACAACAAAATACTATTGTATAAAAACAACTCCAGGTTGTAATGTTTTGTGTGTAAACTTTGTGAAACATTGTGTTAAGGCAAAGATTGTTTGAATCTTTGTGATCGGGTATGTGTTTATATACAGTACCAGTCAAAAGTTTGGACACTTACTCATTCAAGGGTAGGTATAAAAATAAAGAAAAACCCTGGAGTGAGTGGGTGGGTCCTGACTTTTGACTGGTACTGTTTATATAAAATATGCTGAAATATCTTGGAGCACTTTCTTTTCTGAAGTGCTGTCCTCCTCCTGTTGTTATGAAAGGGGAAAAATACATTTGATGGTAAGATCATTGTTACAAAACAAATTGCACAGCGTTTGGTTGTTCTACTCAAGTGTCATAACATTTATGGCCCGAGAGAGGACGACTGGATAGGTGTAAATGAATGAGAGAAAGTGCTGACGTTTAAATAAATAAATTGGGCCGGGGCGTGTTCTGTTTTCGTTTTGCTTTTTTTCGAGCGAAACAAAAACAAATGTCTGAGTTTAATGAGTGATGCTGAAGTTCCATCGTGTTTTGATTTTGGGTTTTCTTGTTTTTGGTCTGTATTTTGTTTTTGAACGTTTGTAACACTGTGATCATGATGTGTGTTGAGAAAATGAGTGCTGTAATATTTTTGTACGTTTGTGTACAAGCCAGTAAAAAAAAATCTTTAAACTCTGTGTGTCTATGCATGTTTCTTTTTCCCTACCCCCAGGCAGTCCCAGCCCCCGTTACCCATAGAGAAGAATAGTGACGGGCACATACCCCTCCTCTCTCCCGTTCTCCCAGGCTAGCCCAGATCCCCTCTTGCCCCTCTCCCAGGCCATCCGGATCCCCATTCTCTCCCTTTGTTATTCAGTCAGCCTCATCTTTTCACATGCTGGATAAAAGAGCCACGCACATGATTGTGGGTAGTTCTGGTTTATAGAAGGCAGGGTTCCCTCCCCAGTGTATGCAGGTTTTATGTTTCTCTCTGTCTGTGTAGTCTGAGGAAGGACCCTAGCTCAACTCTCTGGCTCTGCATCACTATTCCTCTTCTCTCTATTAACCCCCTGGGCACTTGTCTGTTTCTCTCTTTTTCTCCCTGTCTGCCTCGCTCTCTCTCTCCCTCTGGCGGTCCCTCTCTCTCACTCAAATTCAATGGCTTTATTGGCATGGGAAACATGTTTACATTGCCAAAGCAAGTGAAATAGATAATAAACAATGACAGTAAACATCACAAGTTCCAAAATAAAAAAGACATTTCATGTTAGTTTTGTAGCGATTGTACAAAAGGGAAAATAAACAAGTATCTCTGTCAGTCGGTCTCTGTCTGTTGCTCTGTCACACACGGGTTTTCTAATTAACAGAGTTTTTTTGTGGGGGTTGAGACATTTTTCGTAAGCGTAAATCAAGTCTGACATTTCAAAATGGATATTACAAACTTAACCTTTTAATCCTCAAACACACAAGTCTGACATTTCCTGCTTTGGAGTTAAATGTGACTGTCTTAAGGAAGTGTGCTGCTTACAGTATGCAGCCTCCTCATCTGCACTACATTTATCTGGATGTAGAACTCTCTGCAGCCTCCTCATCTGCACTACATCTATCTGGATGTAGAAGTGTCTGCAGCCTCCTCATCTGCACTACATCTATCTGGATGTAGAACTCTGCAGCCTCCTCATCTGCACTACATCTATCTGGATGTAGAACTCTCTGCAGCCTCATCTGCACTACATCTATCTGGATGTAGAACTCTCTGCAGCCTCCTCATCTGCACTACATCTATCTGGATGTAGAACTCTCTGCATCTGGATGTAGAACCTCATCTGCACTACATCTATCTGGATGTAGAACTCTCTGCAGCCTCCTCATCTGCACTACATCTATCTGGATGTAGAACTCTCTGCAGCCTCCTCATCTGCACTACATCTATCTGGATGTAGAACACTCTGCAGCCTCCTCATCTGCACTACATCTATCTGTATGTAGAAGTGTCTGCAGCCTCCTCATCTGCACTACATCTAACTGGATGTAGAACTCTCTGCAGCGTCCTCATCTGCACTACATCTAACTGGATGTAGAAGTGTCTGCAGCCTAATTCCATGCAGTACATATCGTTAGATGTATTGTAGTGGTAAATAAACCAAGACTAAAACTTTGTGTTGAAAGATTAAAGTCACCCCTGCTGTTGGCTTGAGACCACATAGTTGCTCCTTGCCCTTCTATTCTACCTCCTCTCCCTTCCCCTCTCTCTCTCCTCCATTCTCTTTCTCCCTTGCTCTCCTGTCACTCTCTCCGTCTCCCCTTTCCGTCTCCCTTGCGCTCTCTCCACCCCTCTCTCCATTTCCCTCGCTCTCTCTGTCTCGCTCTCCCCCTTGCTCGCTCTCTCCACCCCTCTCTCCGTCTCCCTCGCTCTCTCTGTCTCGCTCTCCCCCTTGCTCGCTCTCTCTCCACCCCTCTCTCCGTCTCCCTCGCTCTCTCTCTCTCCATTCTTTCTCCCTTGCTCTCCTGTCACTCTCTCTGTCTCCCTCGCGCCGCTTCCCTCGCGCTCTCTCTCTGCACCCCTCCATCTCCCTCCCTCGCTCTCTCTGTCTCGCTCTCTCCACCCCTCTCTCCGTCTCCCTCGCTCTCTCTCTCCACCCCTCTCTCCGTCTCCCTCGCTCTCTCTCTCCACCCCTCTCAGTCTCCCTCGTGCTCTCACTTCTGCAGGATGTTTTTGTTGAGTTGGATTTTCATTGTCCGTCAGCTGAGTTGGCTGCTGTCCCAAAGCAGAGCTGCTGTACAGCAGAGCAGAGGTCCGCTAATAGATTCTTCATGTGCCTGCCAGCAGGAATTTGGAAATGATTTTAACTGTCCCCCCAACGAAAAGGGAGACAGAGAAGAGGACTGTGTGTGTGTTTCATTGGGGAGTGTGTGTCCATCTTGCCTGAAAGAAGCTGGGTGTGATAGTGCATACCCCGTATCTGCCAACAATCTTATGCAGGGGTTTCATTTGCTCAAAGTATGTTTTGTGTATGCTTTTGGTGGGTGGTGAAAGTGTTAGCACTGTTGTGTTCTCTCATACTTCAGCAGAGGTGAATGAAGAAGGTGAACTGAACATTGCTCATACAGCTCCACCCGTTCAATGCATTACCTACAGAGTTAAAGGATTATTTTATTTATTTAACTAGGCAAGTCAGTTAAGAACAAATTCTTATTTACAATGATGGCCTACCGGGGAACAGTGGGTTTACTGCCTTGTTCAAGGACAGAACGATACATTTTTACCTTGTCAGCTCTGGGGATTTGATCCAGCAGTTACTGGCCCAACGTTCTAACCACTAGGCTACCTGCCACCCCAAAGAGTCATCGCATGATGTAAAACTCATCATACCGTCTGTATTTCTGCCTGCTTGAACGGCAATAGCTCAGATAAACATGAAATGACCCTGCAAATCGATAGAACCTCGCTCAGACATGCAAAAAATGAACTAACATTCAAGATGGGTGAATCTTTCCTTCAAGAACATACCGTAAGGTCACTCCACAGCTAGCTTGAAATGTAGTCGATAGTGCCAAGAACATACCGTAAGGTCACTCCACAGCTAGCTTGAAATGTAGTCGATAGTACCAAGAACATACCGTAAGGTCACTCCACAGCTAGCTTGAAATGTAGTCGATAGTACCAAGAACATACCGTAAGGTCACTCCACAGCTAGCTTGAAATGTAGTCGATAGTGCCAAGAACATACCGTAAGGTCACTCCACAGCTAGCTTGAAATGTAGTCGATAGTGCCAAGAACATACCGTAAGGTCACTCCACAGCTAGCTTGAAATGTAGTCGATAGTACCAAGAACATACCGTAAGGTCACTCCACAGCTAGCTTGAAATGTAGTCGATAGTGCCAAGAACATACCGTAAGGTCACTCCACAGCTAGCTTGAAATGTAGTCGATAGTACCAAGAACATACCGTAAGGTCACTCCACAGCTAGCTTGAAATGTAGTCGATAGTGCCAAGAACATACCGTAAGGTCACTCCACAGCTAGCTTGAAATGTAGTCAATAGTGCCAAGAACGTACCGTAAGGTCACTCCACAGCTAGCTTGAAATGTAGTCGATGGATTTTATTTATCCGTTATTTTACCAGGTAAATTGACTGAGAACACTTTCTCATTTACAGCAACAACCTGGGGAATAGTTACAGGGGAGAGGAGGGGGATGAATGAGCCAATTGTAAACTGGGGATTATTAGGTGACCGTGATGGTTTGAGGGCCAGATTGGGAATTTAGGATGGATGGATGGAGCCATCCAATGAAGTCCTTTTGGGTGTCTTAAAGCATTGGAACATTGTCAAGGAGGCTGGTCGCGTGTGTTAGCAAAGCAGAGGTCTGGAGTTCCAGCCAGGTATTTAGCGGAATCGGGGGGAGTAGTGGTACTCGCTAAGCAGGCAACATGACGTCTGTAACATGCATGTGTCTCGTGTCCACTTTTGATGTGATCTTGTGCTCTCTCTAAGAACTGTTCCTCGGTTGTCTACTTCCCAACACACAGCAAATAGGCTTACTTTTTCTCATGACACAGTTAGTCCCTTTTGTCTCACTTGCTAGAGCATGGCACTTGCAGCGCCAGGGTTGTGGGTTCAATTCCCACAGAGGACCATATGAAAATGTATGAACTCACTACTCACTAAGTCGCTCTTAATAAGAGTGTCTGCTAAATTACTAACATGTAAATGTAAGTGAGCATGCAGAGGTCTTAAAGAAAAAATCCACTCAATAACTAGATGTAGGATTTGTTGTGATTTGTCCACTTTTATAGTCCTAAAGTGTTTTGCATGTCAGCAGTAAAATTTTCCAAATATTTGGGTTTTCAAGAAGCAGAACGTCACTTGCCTACAACATCGTGATGATGCTGCAAAACGCATTAATTTAATGCAAAATGCATCGAATACTGCAAAATGCATTAAATGCTGCAAAACTGTAACGGTTTTCTTTATGCGAAGGAGAGTCGGACCAAAATGCGGCGAGGCTATTGAGATTCATGTTTAATGAAACACAACTAAACACAAACACTACAAAACAAGAACCGAAACAGCCTATAGTTGTGCAAAGTAACACATAGACAGAAACAAGGACAATCACCCACAAAACCCAACACCAAACAGGCTACCTAAATATGGTTCCCAATCAGAGACTGACTCACACCTGCCTCTGATTGAGAACCATATCAGGCCAAACATAGAACTAGACAAACTAGACATGAAACATAGAATGCCCACTCATATCACACCCTGACCAAACAAAACATAGAAACATACAGAGCAAACTATGGTCAGGGTGTGAGAAAAACGCATTAAATGCTGCAAAACGCATCATCATGTTGATGTGGCAAGTGACGCTTTGCTTCTTGAAAATCCTATGTCTTGAAAACTAGACAACTGACATGCAAAACATTTTGGGACAATATCAACAGTGGACTAACGAACAATAAAATACCAAAAGATAGTTTTTTGAGTGGATTTTTCCTTTAAGTTAATTTAAGAAGGCAGGCTGGTTGGAACAGTAGATAACATAAAATACACTGGGACGCACTGGGTATGTGGTGTTTCCAAGTATTAGAGGCTGATGGGGGCTCTGAGACCTAGAGAGAGAAGCAATATTAAATGATGCATCTACTTTTGCGAAATATCACACAAGACAAACATGATGAAATACCATAGCCATACAAAACAAACATGATGAAATACCATAGCCATACAAGACAAACATGATGAAATACCATAGCCATACAAAACAAACATGATGAAATACCATAGCCATACAAGACAAACATGATGAAATACCATAGCCATACAAGACAAACATGATGAAATACCATAGCCATACAAAACAAACATGATGAAATACCATAGCCATACAAGACAAACATGATTAAATACCATAGCCATACAAGACAAACATGATTAAATACCATAGCCATACAAGACAAACATGATTAAATACCATAGCCATACAAGACAAACATGATTAAATACCATAGCCATACAAGACAAACATGATTAAATACCATAGCCATACAAGACAAACATGATTAAATACCATAGCCATACAAGACAAACATGATGAAATACCATAGCCATACAAAACAAACAATGATGAAATACCATAGCCATACAAGACAAACATGATTAAATACCATAGCCATACAAGACAAACATGATTAAATACCATAGCCATACAAGACAAACATGATGAAATACCATAGCCATACAAGACAAACATGATGAAATACCATAGCCATACAAGACAAACATGATGAAATACCATAGCCATACAAAACAAACATGATGAAATACCATAGCCATACAAAACAAACATGATGAAATACCATAGCCATACAAGACAAACATGATGAAATACCATAGCCATACAAGACAAACATGATGAAATACCATAGCCATACAAGACAAACATGATGAAATACCATAGCCATACAAGACAAACATGATGAAATACCATAGCCATACAAGACAAACATGATGAAATACCATAGCCATACAAGACAAACATGATGAAATACCATAGCCAACAAAACAAACATGATGAAATACCATAGCCATACAAGACAAACATGATGAAATACCATAGCCATACAAGACAAACATGATGAAATACCATAGCCATACAAGACAAACATGATGAAATACCATAGCCATACAAGACAAACATGATTAAATACCATAGCCATACAAGACAAACATGATTAAATACCATAGCCATACAAGACAAACATGATGAAATACCATAGCCATACAAAACAAACATGATTAAATACCACAGCCATACAAGACAAACATGATGAAATACCATAGCCATACAAGACAAACATGATTAAATACCATAGCCATACAAGACAAACATGATGAAATACCATAGCCATACAAGACAAACATGATTAAATACCATAGCCATACAAGACAAACATGATTAAATACCATAGCCATACAAGACAAACATGATGAAATACCATAGCCATACAAGACAAACATGATGAAATACCATAGCCATACAAGACAAACATGATGAAATACCATAGCCATACAAGACAAACATGATGAAATACCATAGCCATACAAGACAAACATGATTAAATACCATAGCCATACAAGACAAACATGATGAAATACCATAGCCATACAAAACAAACATGATGAAATACCATAGCCATACAAGACAAACATGATGAAATACCATAGCCATACAAGACAAACATGATTAAATACCATAGCCATACAAGACAAACATGATGAAATACCATAGCCATACAAAACAAACATGATTAAATACCATAGCCATACAAGACAAACATGATTAAATACCATAGCCATACAAGACAAACATGATGAAATACCATAGCCATACAAAACAAACATGATTAAATACCATAGCCATACAAGACAAACATGATGAAATACCATAGCCATACAAGACAAACATGATGAAATACCATAGCCATACAAGACAAACATGATTAAATACCATAGCCATACAAGACAAACATGATTAAATACCATAGCCATACAAGACAAACATGATGAAATACCATAGCCATACAAGACAAACATGATGAAATACCATAGCCATACAAGACAAACATGATGAAATACCATAGCCATACAAGACAAACATGATTAAATACCATAGCCATACAAAACAAACATGATGAAATACCATAGCCATACAAAACAAACATGATGAAATACCATAGCCATACAAGACAAACATGATGAAATACCATAGCCATACAAGACAAACATGATTAAATACCATAGCCATACAAGACAAACATGATGAAATACCATAGCCATACAAGACAAACATGATGAAATACCATAGCCATACAAGACAAACATGATTAAATACCATAGCCATACAAAACAAACATGATTAAATACCATAGCCATACAAAACAAACATGATGAAATACCATAGCCATACAAGACAAACATGATGAAATACCATAGCCATACAAGACAAACATGATGAAATACCATAGCCATACAAGACAAACATGATGAAATACCATAGCCATACAAAACAAACATGATTAAATACCATAGCCATACAAGACAAACATGATGAAATACCATAGCCATACAAGACAAACATGATTATGAAATACCATGTTAGCCATATAATAACAAACATGATTATTAAATACAATAGCCATACAAGACAAACATTATCGATTAAATACCATGTTATTGCCATACAAGACAAACATGATGAAATTTTATTATCATACAAGACAAACATGTTATTATCAGCTTAAATCATGTTATTATCAAACATGTTATTATCAACTTGTTAACAATCATCATTGTTATTATCATCATGTTATTATCAGTTTGTTATTATCGATCATATAATAATGTTATTATCAGTTTGTTATTATCAGCTTGTTATTATCAGATTGTTATTATCATCATGTTATTGTCAGGTTATTATCAGCTTGTTATTTATTAATGAATTATCAGCTTGTTATTATCAGCTTGTCATTATCAAATTATCAGCTTGTTATTATCAGGTTATTATCAGCTTGTTATTATCAGCTTGTTATTTCAGCTTGTTATTATCAGTTGTTATTATCAGCTTGTTATCAGCTTGTTATTATCATTGATTATCAGCTTGTTATTATCAATCAGCTTGTTATTATCAGCTTGTTATTATCAGCTTGTTATCAGAATGGTTATTATCAGCTTGTTATTATCAGCTTGTTATTATCAGCTTGTTATGATTGATTATCAGGGTTATTATCAGCTTGTGATCAGTTGTTATTATCAGCTTGTTTTCATCATGTAATTATCAGCTTGTTGTTATCATCATGTTATTATCAGCTTGTTATGTTATTATCAACTTGTTATTATCGATTGTTATTATCAGCTTGTTATAATCAGCTTGTTATTATCAGCTTGTTATTATCAGTTTGTTATTATCAGCTTGTTATTATCAGCTTGTTATCATCATGTTATTATCAGCTTGTTATTATCAGCTTGTTATTATCAGCTTGTTATCAGAATGTTATTATCAATTATCTTGTTATTATCAGCTTGTTATTATCAGAATGTTATTATCAGCTTGTAGCTTGTTATTATCAACTTGTTATTATCAGCTTGTTATTATCAGCTTGTTATTATCAGTTTGTTATTATCATCATGTTATTATCAGCTTGTTATTATCAGTTTGTTGTCATCATATTATTATCATCATGTTATTATCAGTTTGTTATTATCAGTTTGTTATTATCAGCTTGTTATTATCAGCTTGTTATTATCAGCTTGTTATTATCAGCTTGTTATTATCAACATGTTATTATCGATTGTTATCAGCTTATTATTATCAGCTTGTTATTATCAGCTTGTTATTATCAGTCTGTTATTATCAGCTTGTTATTATCAGCTTGTTATCAGAATGTTATTATCAGCTTGTTATTATCAGCTTGTTATTATCAGCTTGTTATTATCAGCTTGTTATTATCAGCTTGTTATTATCAACTTGTTATTATCGATTGTTATCAGCTTGTTATAATCAGCTTGTTATTATCAGCTTGTTATTATCAGCTTGTTATTATCAGCTTGTTATCAGAATGTTATTATCAGCTTGTTATTATCAGCTTGTTATTATCAGCTTGTGATCAGAATGTTATTATCAACTTGTAGCTTGTTATTATCAGCTTTTATCATCATGTTATTTTCAGCTTTTTATCATCATGTTATTGTCAGTTATTATCAGTTTGTTATTATCAGCTTGTTATCATCAGCTTGTTATCATCATTGTATCAGCTTGTTATTATCAGCTTGTTATTATCAGCTTGTTATTATCAGCTTGTTATTATCAACATGTTATTATCAGCTTGTTATTATCAGCTTGTCATTATATTATTATCAGCTTGTTATTATCAGCTTGTTATTATCAGCTTGTTATTATCAGCTTGTTATTATCAGCTTGTTATCAGAATGTTATTATCAGCTTGTTATTATCAGCTTGTTATCAGAATGTTATTATCAGCTTGTTATTATCAGCTTGTTATTATCAGCTTGTTATCAGAATGTTATTATCAACTTGTTATTATCAGCTTGTGATCAGAATGTTATTATCAGCTTGTAGCTTGTTATTATCAGCTTTTATCATCATGTTATTTTCAGCTTGTTATTATCAGTTTGTTGTCATCATATTATTATCATCATGTTATTATCATCATGTTATTATCAGTTTGTTGTCATCATATTATTATCAGCTTGTTATTATCAGTTTGTTATTATCAGCTTGTTATTATCAGCTTGTTATTATCAGCTTATTATTATCAGCTTGTTATTATCAGCTTGTTATTATCAACATGTTATTATCAGCTTGTTATTATCAGCTTGTTATTATTAGTTTGTTATTATCAGCTTGTTATTATCAGCTTGTTATTATCAACTTGTTATTATCAGCTTGTGATCAGAATGTTATTATCAGCTTGTAGCTTGTTATTATCAGCTTTTATCATCATGTTATTATCAGCTTGTTATTATCAGTTTGTTGTCATCATATTATTATCAGCTTGTTATTATCAGTTTGTTATTATCAGCTTGTTATTATCAGCTTGTTATTATCAGTTTGTTATTATCAGCTTGTTATTATCAGTCTGTTATTATCGATTGTTATCAGCTTATTATTATCAGCTTGTTATTATCAGCTTGTTATTATCAGCTTGTTATTATCAGCTTGTTATTATCAACATGTTATTATCAGCTTGTTATTATCAGCTTGTTATTATCAGCTTGTTATTATCAGCTTGTTATCAGAATGTTATTATCAACTTGTTATCAGCTTGTTATTATCAACTTGTTATTATCATTGTTATTATCAGCTTGTTATTATCATTGTTATTATCAGCTTGTTATCAGAATGTTATTATCAGTTTTATTATCAGCTTGTTATTATCATTGTTATTATCAGCTTGTTATTATCAGCTTGTTATTATCAGCTTGTTACTATTAGTTTGTTATTATCAGCTTGGGGCGTTATTATCAACTTGTTATTATCAGCTTGTGATCAGAATGTTATTATCAGCTTGTTATTATCAGCTTGTTATTATCAGCTTGTGATCAGAATGTTATTATCAACTTGTAGCTTGTTATTATCAGCTTTTATCATCATGTTATTTTCAGCTTTTTATCATCATGTTATTATCAGCTTGTTATTATCAGCTTGTTATTATCAGCTGTTATTATCAGTCTGTTATAATCAGCTTATTATTATCAGCTTGTTACTATCAGTTTGTTATTATCAGCTTGTTATTATTAGTTTGTTATTATCAGTTTGTTATTATCAGTTTGTTATTATCAGCTTGTTATTATTAGTTTGTTATTATCAGCTTGGGGCGTTATTATCAGCTTGTTATTATCAGCTTGTTATTATCAGCTTGTTATTATCAGCTTGTTATTATCAGCTTGTTATTATCAGCTTGTTCAGAATGTTATTATCAGCTTGTTATTATCAACTTGTTATTATCAGCTTGTGATCAGAATGTTATTATCAGCTTGTTATCAGCTTGTTATTATCAACTTGTTATTATCAGCTTGTGATCAGAATGTTATTATCAGCTTGTAGCTTGTTATTATCAGCTTTTATCATCATGTTATTTTCAGCTTGTTATTATCAGTTTGTTGTCATCATATTATTATCATCATGTTATTATCATCATTGTTATTATCAGTTTGTTATTATCAACTATTATTATCAGCATCATGTTATTATCAGTTTGTTATTATCAGCTTGTTATTATCAACTTGTTATTATCAGCTTGTTATTTATCAGTTTGTTATTATCAGCTTGTTATTATCAACTTGTTATTATCAGCTTTGATCAGAATGTTATTATCAGCTTGTTATTATCAGTTTGTTGTCATCATATTATTATCAGCTTGTTATTATCAGCTTGTTATTATCAGCTGTTATTATCAGTCTGTTATAATCAGCTTATTATTATCAGCTTGTTACTATCAGTTTGTTATTATCAGCTTGTTATTATCAGTTTGTTATTATCAACTTGTTATTATCAGCTTGTTATTATCAGCTTGTTATTATCAGCTTGTTATTATCAGCTTGTTATTATCAGCTTGTTATTATCAGCTTGTTATTATCAGCTTGTTATTATCAGTTTGTTATTATCAGCTTGTTATTATCAGCTTGTTATTATCAGCTTGTTATTATCAGCTTGTTATTATCAGTTTGTTATTATCAGCTTGTTATTATCAACTTGTTATTATCAGCTTGTTATTATCAGCTTGTTATTATCAGCTTGTTATTATCAGCTTGTTATTTATTATCAGCTTGTTATCATGTTATTATCATCTTGTTATTATCAGCTTGTTATTATTATCAGTTTAGTTATTATCAGCTTTTATCATCATGTTATTATCAGCTTGTTATTATTAGTTTGTTATTATTATTATCAGCTTGTTATTATCAGCTTGTTATTATCAGCTTGTTATTATCAGCTTGTGATCAGAATGTTATTATCAGCTTGTAGCTTGTTATTATCAGCTTTTATCATCATGTTATTTTCAGCTTTTTATCATCATGTTATTATCAGCTTGTTATTATCAGTTTGTTGTCATCATATTATTATCAGCTTGTTATTATCAGCTTGTTTGCACTGGCCTTATCTTTTCTCCCAGAAGAAAATAAAACATGTGGGTTGCTAAAGAATCCTCTCTGCTCTATTTCTAGGAGAGAGAGAAACAGGAAGACAGAGACACAGGAAGACAGAGAGACAGGAAGACAGAGAAACAGGAACACAGAGAGACAGGAAGACAGAGAAACAGGAAGACAGAGACACAGGAAGACAGAGAGACAGGAAGACAGAGAGACAGGAAGACAGAGAGACAGGTGGCCAGGCCGCTTCTTTCCTTGCCCTCCGCTCATTTTTCAACTTTTTCTTTCATTCTTTCACTCCATTCTGTGCTTTTCCATTGAAAAGTGACAAGCCGCCCCATTCACTCGTTCATTCTTCTCTCCCCTCCTCTTTTGTCTGGGCTGCTGGGTCCTGGTTCAGCTCTATTCAAGACCCAGACGCCGTGCCATTGACTGGAGCCCCCCCAAACCTGCCCTGTCCCCACTCTGCACTCTGCAGCTGCTATGCTAATGAACAGAGGGATGGACCGGGCAAAGGAGAGGATGG
The DNA here is from genome assembly GCF_036934945.1 of Oncorhynchus masou masou. NCBI lineage: Eukaryota > Metazoa > Chordata > Actinopteri > Salmoniformes > Salmonidae > Oncorhynchus > Oncorhynchus masou. Next base: position 12,978,811 of record NC_088222.1, read on the forward strand.
AGGGATGGGAGGAGGGAGGGATAGGAGGAGGGAGGGAGGGATGGAAGGAGGGAGGGATGGGAGGAGGGAGGGATAGGAGGAGGGAGGGAGGGAGGGATGGGAGGAGGGAGGGACAGAGGGACGAGAGAGTAAAAAGAGAAGAGCTGAAGCAGAGGGAGAGAGAGAACAGAACAGAGGGGTGACCCTTCCTCTCCTCCATCTCCATATCATGCTGGAGGCTCAGAGTAGCAGATCTGTCCCCCTCCATCCTCACTCTGCCCCATGTCCCCCCTTCTGCTTCTCTCCCTGTCCCCCTCCATCCTCACTCTGCCCCATGTCCCCCCTCCTGCTTCTCCCCCTGTCCTCCTCTTTCTCATTCAAATCCATTTTATACCCTGGTGGTAAAGGAAAGTGCTGTCACTGCAGTGTGTAAAGTAACTCTGTTCCTCCCCTCCAGACTAACACACACTGTGTGTGTGTGTGTGTGTTCATTCCTCTGCTCTGTCCAAGATGGCGACCCATACTACATTGCCTGGTAAGCGGAACCTGTCTCTTCAGCCTTTGTTACACACATACACAAGGAGTGGAGCACGAAGGAGAGATGTACAGTAGGGAGAGGGAAGTTAGATACTGAACAACAATGTGACAGAAAACATTTGGAGCAGGGACATGCTCAAGTCAAACATTTTTATTTTACTAGGCAAGTCAGTTAAGAACAAATTCTTATTTTCAATGACGACCTAGGAACAGTGGGTTAACTGCCTGTTCAGAGGCAGAACAACAGATTTGTACCTTGTCAGCTCGGGGATTTGAACTTGCAACCTTTTTACTAGTCCAACGCTCTAACCACTAGGCTACACTGCCGCCCCAAATCAGGGAATGTTAGTGGTTGCATTTGAGGATAAAAGTGCCTTAATCTGTGTGTGTATGGAATGTATGCTTATCAAATCAAAATTGTATTGGTCACATGCACAGAATGCAATAGGTGTGGACTTTACAGTGAAATGCTTACTCATGAGCCCATACCCAACTGTACATATAAAAAAACTAGAGTCTATTGACACACCGGTGTGTCAATCTGAGTAACATAATAAAAAAATCCCTACATTGAAGCTACAGATAGCTGTTTTTTTGCATGGGCCTCCATCCACAGCATCCGCCTAGGTTGTACTTCCCCATCTACAGTTTATTGGAAAGTGGCAGAGAGCTACAGCTTTGTTTGTCACAGCAGCTTTTCTCACCAAAACGTCTGTAGCATCTGAACGGTTTGGCTAATATGACCACTCTAAACTAATATATATATATATTTTTAACCTTTATTTAACTAGGCAAGTCAGTTAAGAACAAATTCTTATTTTCAATGACGGCCTAGGAACAGTGGGTAAACTGCCTGTTCATGGGCAGAACGACAGATTTGTACCTTGTCAGCTCGGGGGTATGAGCACTGTATTGAAAGGGGAGGCTCTCACAAACAAGGTGGTGTTCTCTGTTTTGCTCTACGACCCCCACAAATGTCACGGGACTCGTCTGAAGGTAACCCATACAAATTAATTGTTTTTTAAGTATAAAGGGGTCCTAAAACTCTAAATCAAAAAGCTAAATGATCCATGGTATGACCTTCTTAAAACAATTCTATATGTAAGATTAGACAACGGCTTAACTTTCAAGAATGAAAAACTAAGAAATATTTGCTCAATAAAAAAGGAAATGGTAACAAAATAAAAACAATAAGGAGGCTATATACAGGATGTCCCAGTTTATATATACAGGAAGTACGAGTTTATATATACAGGAAGTATGGGTTTATATATACAGGAAGTACGGGTTTATATATACAGGAAGTACCAGTTTATATATACAGGAAGTACCCGTTTATATATACCGGAAGTACCAATTTTTATATACAGGGAGTACCAGTTTATATATACAGGGAGTACCAGTTTATATATACAGGGAGTACCAATTTTTATATACAGGGAGTACCAGTTTATATATACAGGGAGTACCAGTTTATATATACAGGGAGTACCCGTTTATATATACAGGGAGTACCAGTTTATATAGGCCTGATCACTGACGAAATGAGACAGCCTATAGGGAGGATCATAGTGTAGTGCCAGGACAACAACCTCTCTCTCAATGTCACCAGTTTATATATACAGGAAGTACCCGGTTTAATATACTGGAATTACCAGTTTTATATACTGGAAGTACCAATTTTTATATACAGGGAGTACCAGTTTATATATACAGGGAGTACCAGTTTATATATACAGGAAGTACCAGTTTATATATACAGGGAGTACCAGTTTATATATACAGGGAGTACCAGTTTATATATACAGGGAGTACCAGTTTATATATACAGGGAGTACCAGTTTATATATACAGGGAGTACCAGTTTATATATACAGGGAGTACCAGTTTTGCTGACGACACAACGGTAGTAGGCCTGATCACTGACGACAATGAGACAGCCTATAGGGAGGAGGTCAGAGACCTGGCAGTGTAGTGCCAGGACAACAACCTCTCTCTCAATGTCAGCAAGACAAAGGAACTGATCGTGGACTACAGGAAACGGAGGCCCGAACACGCCCCCATTCACATCTGGGCTGTAGTGGAGACGGTCGAGAGCTTCAAGTTCCTCGGTGTCCACATCAGTAAGGACCTATCATGGTCCAAACACACCACACACCCTGGGGCGGCAGGGTAGTCAAGTGGTTAGAGTGTTGGACCAGTAACTGGAAGGTTGCAAGTTCAAATCCCTGAGCTGACAAGGTACAAATCTGTCGTTCTGCCCCTGAACAGGCCGTCACTGACTTGCCTAGTTAAAAGAAAAGCACCAAAACAGTCATGAAGATGGCACGACAACACTTCTTCCACCTTGGGAGTCTGAAAAGATTTGACATGGGCCCTCAGATCCTCAAAAAGTTCTGCACCATTGAGAGTATCAGGAGACATCCCAAAATGTCAGTTAAGAACAAATTCTTATTTACAATGCCTTGTTCAGGGGCAGAATGACAGATTTTTACCTTGTCAGCTCGGGGATTCAATCTATCTATTAAAAGTTTTATTTCACACTTACATAAGTATTCAGACCCTTTACTCAGTACTTTTGGCCGTGATTACAGCCTTGAGTCTTCTCGGCTTTGATGCTACAAGCTTGGCACACCTGTATGTCTCAGGAGTTTCTCCCATTCTTCTCTGCAGATCCTTTTAAGCTCTGTCAGGTTGGATGGGGAACGTCACTGGTCTCAGGTTATAATCAAGGATGTTTCTGTACTTTGCTCCGTTCATCTTGGCCTCAATCCTGACTAGTCTCCCAGTCCCTGCTGCTTAAAAACATCCCCACAGCATGATGCTGCCACCACCATGCTTCACCGTAGGGATGGTGCCAGGTTTCCTCCAGACATGACGCTTGGCATTCAGGCCAAAGAGTTCAATCTTGGTTTCATCAGATCAAAGAATCTTGTTTCTCATGGTCTGAGAGTCCTTTAAGTGCCTTTTTGGCATATTCCAAGCGGGCTGTCATGCCTTTTACTGAGGAGTGGCTTCTATCTGGCAACTCTGGAGCTCTGTCAGAGTCACCTCACTGACAAATGCCCTTTTTAAATGTATTTTTAATTTCACCTTCATTTAAACAGGTAGGCTAGTTGAGAACAAGTTCTCATTTGCAACTGTGACCTGGCCAAGATAAGGCAAAGCAGTGTGACATAGACAACAACACAGAGTTACACATGGAATAAACAATAAACAAGCCAATAACACAAACAAGTCAATGACACAGTAGAAAAAAGAAAGTCTATATACAGTGTGTGCAAAAGGCATGAGGAGGTAGGCAATAAATAGGCCATAGGAGTGAATAATTACAATTTAGCAGAATAACACTGGAGTGATAAATGAGCAGATGATTATGTGCAAGTAGAGATAGTGGTGTGCAAAAGAGCAGAAAAGTAAATAAAATTAAAAACAGTATGGGGATGAGGTAGGTAGATTGGGTGGGATATTTACAGATGGACTATGTACAGCTGCAGCGATCGGTTAGCTGCTCAGATAGTTGATGTTTGAAGTTGGTGAGGGAAATAAAAGTCTCCAACTTCAGCAATTTTTGCAATTCGTTCCAGTCACTGGCAGCAGAGAACTGGAAGGAAAGGTGGCCAAACGGGGTGTTGGCTTTGGGGATGATCAGTGAGATACACCTGCTGGAACGGGTGGGTGTTGTTATCGTGACCAGTGAACTGAGATAAGGCAAAGCTTTACCTAGCATAGACTTATAGATGGGTCTGGCGACGAATATGTAGCGATGGCCAGCCGACTAGAGCATACAGGCTGCAGTGGTGGGTGGTATAAGGTGATTTGGTAACAAAACGGATGGCACTGTGATAGACTGCATTCAGTTTGCTGAGTAGAGTATTGGAAGCTATTTTGGAGATGACATCGCCGAAGTCGAGGATCAGTAGGGGAGTCAGTTTTACTAGGGTAAGTTTGACGGCAGTCTAGCCAGACACCTAAGTATTTATAGTTGTCCACATATTCTAGGTCGGAACCGTCCAGGGTGGTGATGCTAGTCTGGCAGGCGGGTGCGGGCAGCGAACGGTTGAAAAGCATGCTTTTGGTTTTACTAGTGTTTAAGAGCAGTTGGAGGCCACGGAAGGAGTGTTGTATGGCATTGAAGCTCGTTTGGAGGTTAGTTAGCACAGTGTCCAAGGAAGGGCCAGAAGTATACAGAATGGTGTTGTCTGCGTAGAGGTGGATCAGGGAATCGCCCGCAGCAAGAGCAATGCCATTGATATATACAGAGAAAAGAGTTGGCCCGAGAATTGAACCCTGTGGTACCCCCATAGAGACTGCCAGAGGTCCGGACAACATGCCCTCCGATTTGACACACTGAACTCTGTCTGCAAAGTAGTTGGTGAACCATGCGAGGCAGTCATTAGAAAAACCAAGGCTATTGAGTCTGCCGATAAGAATACGGTGATTGACAGAGTCGAAAGCCTTGGCCAGGTCGATGAAGACGGCTGCACAGTACTGTCTTTTATCGATGGCGGTCATGATATTGTTTAGTGCCTTGAGCGTGGCTGAGGTGCACCCGTGACCGGCTCGGATACCGGATTGCACAGTGGAGAAGGTACGGTGGGATTCGAAATGGTCAGTGATCTGGTTATTAACTTGGCTTTCGAAAACTTTAGATAGGTAGGGCAGGATGGATATAGGTCTGTAACGGTTTGGGTCTAGGGTGTCACCCCCTTTGAAGAGGGGGATGACCCCAACAGCTTTCCAATCTTTAGGGATCTCAGACGATACGAAAGAGAGGTTGAACATGCTGGTAATCGGGGTTGCAACAATGGCGGAGGATAGTTTTAGAAAGAGAGGGTCCAGATTGTCTAGCCCAGCTGATTGGTATGGGTCCAGGTTTTGCAGCTCTTTCAGAACATCTGCTGTCTGGATTTGGGTGAAGGATAAGCTGGGGAGGCTTGGGCGAGGAGGGGGGGGGCTGTTGGCCCGGGGTTGGAGTAGCCAGGAGGAAGGTATGGCCAGCCATTGAGAAATACTTATTGAAATGTTCGATTATCATGGATTTATCAGTGGTGACCGTGTTACCTAGCCTCAGTGCAGTGGGAGGGAGGTGCTGGTCTCCATGGACTTTACAGTGTCCCAAAACTTTTTGGAGTTAGAGCAACAGGATGCGAATTTCTGTTCCTGACTTCGCTGAACAGTTGCATATCGCGGGGACTATTCGATGCTATTGCAGTCCACGACAGGATGTTTTTGTGCTGGTCAAGGGCAGTCAGGTCTGGAGTGAACCAAGGGCTATATCTGTTCTTAGTACTGCATTTTTGGAACGGGGCATATTTATCGAAGATGGCGAGGAAATTACTTTTAAAGAATGACCAGGCATCCTCGACTGACGGGATGAGGTCAATATCCTTCCAGGATACCCGTGCCAGGTCGATTAGAAAGGCATGCTCGCAGAAGTGTTTTCGGGAGCTTTGACAGTGATGAGGGGTGGTCATTTGACCGCGGACCCATAGCGGATACAGGCAATGAGGCAGTGATCGCTGAGATCCTGATTGAAAACAGCAGAGGTGTATTTGGAGGGCAAGTTGGTCAGGATAATATCTATGAGGGTACCCATGTTTACAGATTTAGGGTTGTGCCTGGTGGGTTCCTTGATGATTTGTGTGAGATTGAGAGCATCTAGCTTAGATTGTAGGACTGCCAGGGTGTTAAGCATATCCCAGTTTAGGTCACCTAACAGAACAAACTCTGAAGCTAGATGGGGGGGCGATCAATTCACAAATGGTGTCCAGGGTACAGCTGGGAGCGGAGGGGGTCAATAGCAGGCGGCAACAGTGAGAGACTTATTTCTGGAGAGGTTCATTTTTAAAATTAGAAGTTCATACTGTTTGGGTTTATACCTGGAAAGCATGACATAACTTCGCAAGCTATCTCTGCAGTAGATTGCAACTCCTCCCCCTTTGGCAGTTCTATCTTGACGGAAAATGCTGTAGTTGGGTAAGGAAATCTCAGAATTGTTGGTGGCCTTCCTAAGCCAGGATTCAGACACAGCAATGACATCAGGTTTGGCGCAGTGTGCTAAAGCAGTGAGTAAAACAAACTTAGGGAGGAGGCTTCTGATGTTGACATGCATGAAACCAAGGCTTTTTCGATCACAGAAGTCAACAAATGAGGGTGCCTGGGGACACACAGGGCCTGGGTTTACCTCCACATCACCCGAGGAAGAGAGGAGGAGTAAGAGGTAAGCCCAGGCACTGAGTGATGATAAGAGAGGTTGTATCTCTGGATAAGCTGGTTATAATGGGTGAGGTCACTGCATGTGTGGGAGGCGGGACAAAGGAGGTATCAGAGGTATAATGAGTGGAACTAGGGGCTCCATTGTAAACTAAAACAATGATAACTAACCTAAACAACAGTATACAAGGCATATTGATATTTGAGAGAGACATGCAGCGAGGCATAAAGTAATCACGTGTTGATTAGGAGAGCTAGCTAAGACAACAATGGGTGAGCCAACAACAGCTAGTCAGCTAAAACAACAACAGGTAAAATGGCGATGAATGGGCAGAGAGGGTCGGTTTACTACACACAGGGCCTGAGTTCGCGGCTTGGGTCGACAGATAAACAAAAAAATAAACAGAATGGAGTACCGTGATTAATGGACAGTCCAGCAGGCATCAACTATGTAGCCAAGTGATCATAGGGTCCAGGGGGCAGCAGTAGATGGAACAGGGAAGCCGCGGAGTAGTCTCTACTACGCTAGCACGCGGGCAACACGGCGTTTAAAGTTAGTAGCCCGGGGCTAGTAGACATGTCTGCTCCGACGTCCGACGGAGGCCGGTTGAAGGCACAGCGGATGGAGACCAGTCGTAGTGGTGCGGCGGGGCGCCGTGCCGACTAACGATCCAAGCCAGATGGCGAAAGAGGTATTGTAGTTGTAGTACTTTTGTTTTCTAGCCGGGAGATGCGCCTGGCTCACTGCCAACTGGTGCTAGCTTCGGGGCAGGGTCGTTAGCTACTATAGCCACTCGGTAGCAGTGGTGATCCGGTGCCAAGGTCCAGAGCTTACGCCAAGGATCCGGTGGAGTAGTGTGTTCTAGCCGTGTTTGGGTGGAGTTCGGGTGAACAACTGAGTAGGCCGGGAGGTAGGCCTGAGGGATAGCTTCTGTACTGGGTAACTCGGTGGGTGCTAGCTAGCTGTGAAGATCAGGAGTAATGCTCCAGGGATTACTGCAGGAATCTGGCGTTGTAGTGGAGAGACAGTCTGTTACTGGTAGGCTGGCGAGTATTATCCAGGCTAAAAAAGGGCTGGTATCTGTGCAGAAGGTAAAGGCTGCTAGTAGTGGCTAACAATGACTAAATAGCATATAGCTAATTAGCTGGTTAGGTGGTTCTTGTTATAAGGTCTAAAAATTTAAAATAATAGCGGTTCCGTATCACATTGGGTGAGGCAGGTTACCAGAAGGTATAATTGAACTAAAATGGAGAAGAGATTGAAATTCAAATTGAAATATATACAAAAAATACAAAAGTACACGAGAGGACGAACAAAACACGTCTGCACTGCTACGCCATCTTGGAAAACCTCCCCCCACTGCTCAGGTTTGACTGGGCGGCCAGCTCGAGGAAGAGTCTTGGTGGTTCCAAACTTCTTCCATTTAAGATTGGTGGAGGCCACTGTGTTCTTGGGGACCTTCAATGCTGCAGAAATGTTTTTGTACCCTTCCTCAGATCTGTGCCTCAACACAATCCTGTCTCGGAGCTCTAAGGACATTTCTTCGACCTCATGATTTGGTTTTTGCTTTTCCAAATTATGTCCAATCAATTGAATGTTCCACAGGTGGACTACAATCAAGTTATATAAACATCTCAAGGATGATCGATGGGAGCAGAATGCACCTGAGCTCATTTTCCAGTCTCCTAGCAAAGGATCTGAAACATAAAACATAAATAAGTTATTTCTGTTTTTTCTTTTTAATACATTTGAAAAAATGTCTTAAAACCTGTTTTCGCTTTGTCATAATGAGGCATTGTGTGTAGATGAGGGGAAAAAAATATTTTAGCAATTTTAGAATAAGGCTGTAACATAACAAATTGGGGAAAATGTGAAGGGGTCTGAATACTTTCCGAATACACTGTATAAATTTGTGTGTGTGTGTGTGTGTGTGTGTGTGTGTGTGTGTGTGTGTGTGTGTGTGTGTGTGTGTGTGTGTGTGTGTGTGTGTATGTATTAGCATGAGTGTGTGTATTTAAATGAGTGTGTGTATTTAAATGAGCCTGTGTGTATGAGCATGACCATGTTTGTGTGTATTGTGGTGTTGCTGTTCTGGCAGGCAGCTGGGCTGGGCCTCTCTCTCCTGTCCTCCTGCTCTGTTATTTACCCCGTCATGTTGTGACCCGCTGGCCCACAGGGCGGGGCCGGCCAATGTGACATCTGCCTGCTAGGGGAGCTCCCATATGGAGCATCAAACCTCCCTCCCTCCATCCCTCCCTGACCCGCTGGCCCACAGGGCGGGGCCAACCAATGTGACATCTGCCTGTTTGCACAGAGATGGCGAGTAAGGGTAAGGGAGCTCCCATATGGAGCATCAAACCTCCCTCCATCCCTTTCTCCCAGTCCCCCCCCCCCACGTCACATCGCTGTACTCTCCTGCTGCATCTTTTGTCCCTTTGTGTTGCCACTGTCTGGCTCATTCCTACAGACCCTTTTGGAGATTGGGGGAGGGGTGTTTGTGTGCATGCGTGCATGCGTTTGGTGTTTGTGTGTGTGTGCGTGTGTACGTGCGTGTGTTTGGTGTGTTTGCATGTGTGTGCGCTCATGAAGGAGTGTGTGTGTGTGTGTGCTTCATGCAGAGAACAGAGTGTCTGATCTGGGGTGCATCCATGCAACAGGCTGCAGCAGGGCAGGGCCATAACATCAGACACCCCTCTTCCCTCTCTCTCTCCATCCATCCCTCCAAACCCAACCCCCTCCGGGTCTCCTCCCCTGATCTCCCAGCCTGTGAAGGGAATACCGCAGCAGGCTGGAGGGCTGGTGGACTGGAGAGGGTTGGAGAGAGCCTGATGGTATGGGGCTGTGGAGCTCCCTCCCAGTGAAGGGTCAAACCCCCCTCTCCCTACACATGTTCTGGGGTCTGTGGGGGTTTCTGTCTCCTGACCTGGCCCAGCTGGACACCCTGGATCTGTCTGTGTTTGCGTGCGTGCTTGGATGCATGAAATATGGGCTGCTGAACCCAAGGACACTCAGCTCGGCAACAACACAACATCAACACAGTTTGGAGTTTCTTCATGAGCTAGTCTCTCATTTCAGACTGTGTTCCAAGACCTGGTGCCAGGATTAGGTATAACATGTATTAGTCCTGATGCTGGATGCCAGGATTAGGTATAACATGTATTAGTCCTGATGCTGGATGCCAGGATTAGGTATAACATGTATTAGACCGACGCTGGATGCCAGGATTAGGTATAACATGTATTAGACCGATGCTGGATGCCAGGATTAGGTATAACATGTATTAGACCGATGCTGGATGCCAGGATTAGGTATAACATGTATTAGTCCTGATGCTGGATGCCAGGATTAGGTATAACATGTATTAGACCGACGCTGGATGCCAGGATTAGGTATAACATGTATTAGTCCGATGCTGGATGCCAGGATTAGGTATAACATGTATTAGTCCTGATGCTGGATGCCAGGATTAGGTATAACATGTATTAGTCCTGATGCTGGATGCCAGGATTAGGTATAACATGTATTAGACCGATGCTGGATGCCAGGATTAGGTATAACATGTATTAGACCGACGCTGGATGCCAGGATTAGGTATAACATGTATTAGTCCGATGCTGGATGCCAGGATTAGGTATAACATGTATTAGTCCTGATGCTGGATGCCAGGATTAGGTATAACATGTATTAGACCGATGCTGGATGCCAGGATTAGGTATAACATGTATTAGTCCTGATGCTGGATGCCCGGATTAGGTATAACATGTATTAGTCCTGATGCTGGATGCCAGGACTTGTTTTTTTAACAAACAACATAAAAGTATGCAATTTTTCTGCACCCTGCGATATATTGAACCACAATCTACGCCCGCCTTTCCTGCGTTGCGTGACATTCACAGCCTACCCTACCAATAAGTATGCACGTATAATACAGCGAAACACTGATTCTTTCTGTGTACTTTGTAAGCGTACACAATGACTGCTGCCCCACCACAACACATCAGCTTTAGGCAACAGCCTACAAGAAAGATCTCAATGTAGGTTAACGAGCTCCGTAGAGTTTAAATGGACCGCTTGCAACAACACTGATGAATAATATGGACGGTACTGTGTTGTCGTCTACTTCGTAAACTAATGCACACACTATTCAATTAAATGTGGATCGTCAGATAGTCATATTTTTTCATTTGTAATAATGTTGTATGGTGATATTATACATTTTGTATTGTAGATATGTAGTGGTGTAATATTGTTGTATGGTGATATTATACATTTTGTATTGTAGATATGTAGTGGTGTAATATTGTTGTATGGTGATATTATACATTTTGTATTGTAGATATGTAGTGGTGTAATAATGTTGTATGGTGATATTATACATTTTGTATTGTAGATATGTAGTGGTGTAATAATATTATGTAACATATTGTTGTATATGTTGTTCATTACTGTATGTAATGTAAGTGCCTTAATGTGTTTGGACCCTAGGAAGAGAAGCTGCTGCCTTGGCACAGCTAATGGGGATCCCTAATAAATACTAAGGGCTCCCGAGTGGCGCAGCGTCACTACACACCCCGGTTCGATACCAGGTTGTATCACAAACAGCCGTGATTGGGAGTCCCATAGGGTGGCGCACAATTGACCCAGCGTTATCCGGGTTAGGGTTTTGTCGGGTAGGCTGTCATTGTAAATAAGAATTTGTTCTTGGCTGACTTGCCTAGTTAAATAAAGGTTAAATAAAAAATACAAATATTTTCATCTCAGTATATATTGCATGTACATATATAGCTATCATATAGAGTTTAAATAATAATGAATAATGTGGATGATATTTTGTACTGTGTAGTTTATGACTATGTCATAAACACTAGGTATTAAATACAGATTACAGTTATAATTACAGACAGATATTGCATACTACTAGGCTACCCATTGTGTTGGTATGCGTCTCACCATTCTTGCACTTCTTTATGTGTGCGTGTGCGTGTGTGTGTGTGTGCGTGCGTGTGCACGCGTATGTGTGTGTTGGAGAGTAATCACAGAATATAAAGAGCTAGTTGTACAGAGTGAAACTGGGTTTGAAGTGAGAGGGGAGATGTTTTCTGTTTGGCTGGCCACACTGAATAGCCCTATTCACCAGGCCCTCTTACTGCAAGCTCCATTATCCCCATTGTCATCCCCCCTCAGTCCCCTGGCCCCCCTCCCCCTTAACACTGCTGGGGCAGGGTGAGGGGGGGGGAGCCTGAAGGAAAAGAGAGGGGAAGAGGGAGGGACAGAGAGGTTGAATGAGAGGATTGGGGGAGGTGTGGAGAAGGAGAAGAATGAGGATCCAAGAGAGGATAGAGGGGGAAGAGGGGTGAGAAGAAGCCTCCCCATCTCCTCTCGCCCTCCCCATCTTCTCCCTCCCTCCCCGTCTCCTCCCTCTCTCCCCATCTCCTCCCTCCCTCTTTCCCATCTCCTCCCTCCCTCCGCATCTTCCCTCCTCCCCTTCCCCCTTCTCCTCCCCCTCCCCATCTCCCCATCTCCTCCCTCCCTCCCCATCTCCTCATCTCCTCCCACCCCATCTCCTCCCTCCCTCTTTCCCATCTCCTCCCTCCCTCCGCATCTTCTCCTTCCCCTTCTCCTCCCTATCTCGTCCTCCCTCCCCATCTCCTCATCTCCTCCCACCCCATCCCCTCCCTCCCTCTTTCCCATCTCCTCCCTCCCTCCGCCCCATCTTCTCCTTCCCCTTCCTCCTCCCCCATATCTCGTCCTCCCTCCCCCCCATCTCCTCATCTCCTCCCCTTCCCCATCTCCTCCCTCCCTCCACATCTTCTCCCTCCCCCCATCTCCTCCCTATCTCGTCCTCCCCTCCCCATCTCCTCATCTCCTCCCACCCCATCCCCTCCCTCCCTCTCCATATCCTCCCTCCCCATCTCCACCCTCTCCATCTCCTCCCCCATCCCCATCCTCCCCCTCTCCATCTCCTCCTCCCTCCCCATCCTCCCCATCCCCTCCTTCCCAATCTCCCTCGCTTTAATAATTCCACATATATGTTTAGGCCAACTCATTTTCCTTCAACATGAAGGACATCAACCCTTATATTCCCCAGTTGTTTTCTGTGATTGTTATATATATGGCATCTAAAGCATTTACGTATGATAAAAGCCATGTAAACATACAGTAAAATAATTGTGTCACAAAATGTATTAGTTTGAATGCAAATCTAGTGTCCTTGTTTTCACAGACGGTTTTACAGAGACCACGGAGAGCAATAAAGCGTGACTGTAAACTCTGCCATCAGCCTGTGTTTCCCCCTGATAAACCCCAGACACAATTCACAATGAAGTAAATTAGGGTTTAAGAAGTGACGCTGTATCTGTTTTTTCTCAAGCAATATCCAGTGTCTCCCAGGCCGCCCTGCAGCTCTCGCAGTTCAAATATTGTGTGTGTATGTGCGTATGTGTGTGTGTATGTGCATGTGTGTGTGTGTGTGTGTGCGTGCGTGTGCATGTGTGTGTATGCATGTGCGTGTGCGTGTGTGTGCGTGTGTGTGTGTGTGTGTGTGTGTGTGTGTGTGTGTGTGTGTGTGTGTGTGTGTGTGTGTGTGTGTGTGTGTGTGTGTGTGTGTGTGTGTGTGTGTGTGTGTGTGTGTGTGTGTGTGTGTGTGTGTGTGTGTGTGTGTGTGTGGGAGAGTTAAATCATCAGACCTGTCAGACATCCTCAACACCACTATATGAAACTCAACAAGAAAGAACAACAGGACACAGTGGGGTAATGGGGCTATAAAGCCTATAATAGTACACAAAACCAGCACAGGCTAAATGATTTGCCATTGATTAGAGTACCCCACACCAGGGATATCTCTGAGGAGATGTGAGAGATGTGGCTTGCTGCTGGGACTGGGCAGACCATTGTGTTGTTCTTTCACAAGTACTAGTGTCAAAGAGCGTGTTCACACGCAAGCACACACACACACACAGTTGAGATGTAGAGCTCTGAGAAAAGGGGAGGAGGGGAGGAGAAATGGGAGAGGGGAGAGAATAAAAGAGGTCTGGTAGTTAGATATATAATCAGATAGTTAGTCATATAATCTGGTAGTTAGTTTGCCATATAATCTGGTAGTTCGTTAGCCGTGTAATCTGATAGTTAGTTAGTCATATAATCAGGTAGTGAGATGGCCATATAATTTGGTAGTTAGCCATATAATCTGGTAGTTAGTTAGCCATATAATCTAGCTAGCCATATTATCTGGTAGTTAGCCATATAATCTGGTAGTTAGTTAGCCATATAATCTGGTAGTTAGTTAGGAGAAAATGGGAGAGGGGAGGAGAAAAGGGGTGAGAGAATGAGTGGTAAAGCATCTGGTAGTTAATTAGCCATATCATCTGGTAGTTAATTAGCCATATAATCTGGTAGTTAGTTAGGAGAAAATGGGAGAGGGGAGGAGAAAAGGGGTGAGAGAATGAGTGGTAAAGCATCTGGTAGTTAATTAGCCATATAATCTAGTAGTTAATTAACCATATAATCTGGTAGTTAATTAGCCATATAATCTGGTAGTTAATTAGCCATATCATCTGGTAGTTAATTAGCCATATAATCTGGTAGTTAATTAGCCATATAATCTGGTAGTTAATTAGCCATATAATCTGGTAGTTAGTTAGCCATATAATCTGGTAGTAAGGAGAAATGGGAGATGGAATGAGAAAAGGGGAGAGAGAATCAGAGGTAAAGCATCTCATATTACATCTCTCCCTATCCATCCCAAGCTGCTTCCTCAGAGGATGTACAGACCAGCTGGCTGGAGTGTTTACGGACATATTACATCTCTCCCTATCCATCCCAAGCTGCTTCCTCAGAGGATGTACAGAGCTGGTGGCTGGAGTGTTTACGGACATATTACATCTCTCCCTATCCATCCCTAGCAGAGTCCTCAGAGGATGTACAGACCAGCTGGCTGGAGTGTTTACGGACATATTACATCTCTCCCTATCCATCCCAAGCTGCTTCCTCAGAGGATGTACAGAGCTGGTGGCTGGAGTGTTTACGGACATATTACATCTCTCCCTATCCATCCCAAGCTGCTTCCTCAGAGGATGTACAGAGCTGGTGGCTGGAGTGTTTACGGACATATTACATCTCTCCCTATCCATCCCTAGCAGACTCCTCAGAGGATGTACAGAGCTGGTGGCTGGAGTGTTTACGGACATATTACATCTCTCCCTATCCATCCTTAGCAGAGTCCTCAGAGGATGTACAGAGCAGCTGGCTGGAGTGTTTACGGACATATTACATCTCTCCCTATCCATCCCTAGCAGAGTCCTCAGAGCATGTACAGAGCAGCTGGCTGGAGTGTTTACGGACATATTACATCTCTCCCTATCCCAGTCTGCTGTCCCCACTTGCTTCAAGATGTCCACCATTGTTCCTGTACCCAAGAAAGAGAAGGTAGTGCTTTGAGAGGCTAGTTAAAGGATAATGTCACTTCCACCTTACCTGATACCCTAGACCAACTACAATTTGCATACAGCCCCAACAGATCCATGGAAGATGCAATCACCATTGTACTGCACACTACCCTATCCCATCTGGACAAGAGGAATATCTATGTAAGAATGCTGTTCATTGACTATAGCTCAGCTTTTAACACCATAGTACCCTCCAAGCTCATAACTAAGCTCGGGGCACTGGGTCTGAACCCTGCCCTGTGCAACTGGGTCCTGAACTTCCTGACGGGCTGACCCCCAGGTGGAGAAGGTAGGCAGCAACACCTCCGTCATGCTGATCCTCAACATGGTGGCCCCACAAGTCTGCGTGCTCAGCCCCCTCCTGTACTCCCTGTTAACCCTTGACGGGGTCGCCACGCACAACTCCAACACCATCATCAAGTTTGCTGATGACACAACAGTGCTCGGCCTGATTACCATCAACGATGAAACAGCTTACAGGGAGGAGGTGAGGGCCCTGGCGGAGTGGTGCCAGGACAACAACATCTCCTTCAACGTCAGCAAGACAAAGGAGCTGATTGTGGTTTACAGGAAACGGAGGGCCGAGCACGCCCCCATTCACATCGATGGGGCTGAAGTGGAGCGGGTCCAGAGTTTTGAGTTCTTCGGAGTCCACATCACTAAGGATCTACCATGGTCCAAACATATCAACACAGTTGTGAATAGTCGTCTACTATTTGACTGCAGTTTCCTTCCAGTTCCCAGACTGCATCAAATCGAACTTTATTTGTCACATGCGCCGAATACAATAGGTGTAGACCTTACCGTGAAATGCTGAATACAATAGGTGTAGACCTTACCGTAAAATGCTGAATACAATAGGTGTAGACCTTACCGTGAAATGCTGAATACAATAGGTGTAGACCTTACCGTGAAATGCTGAATACAATAGGTGTAGACCTTACCGTAAAATGCTGAATACAATAGGTGTAGACCTTACCGTGAAATGCTGAATACAATAGGTGTAGACCTTACCGTGAAATGCTGAATACAATAGGTGTAGACCTTACCGTGAAATGTTTACTGACGAGCTCTTAACCAACAATGCAGTTCAAGAAAGAGTTTAAGAAAATATTTACCAAATAATTAAAAGTAACCCAATAAAATAACAATAGCGAGGCTATATACAGGGGTTACCGTTACCGAGGTGGTAGCAGTCTTTTGGCTTGGGGATAGGAGTGGTTAAGGAGTCTTTTGGTCCTGAACTTGGCACTCCGGTGCCGCATATCGTGCGGTAGCAGAGAGAACAGTCTATGACTTGGGTCACTGCATATAGAGTAGAGCTCCAACAAACCCAAACCTGCTGGACTTAACCGACAACACTTATGTGATTCACTCAGTGCAGACTGTCAGACACTTAAGCCTCTGTGAGAAAGCAAGAGTGTGTGTGTGTGTGTGTGTGTGTGTGTGTGTGTGTGTGTGTGTGTGTGTGTGTGTGTGTGTGTGTGTGTGTGTGTGTGTGTGTGTGTGTGTGTGTGTGTGTGTGTGTGTGTGTGTGTGTGTGTGTGTGTCAGTCTCTCATTAGTAACAGTCTGCTGTAACAGAAAGGGATATTGCACTTCCTTTTCATTTGAAAGACTATACTGAAACGGTGTTAAAAAAAATAGGGCAAACTACAATTAAATAGCCAACTTCAATGCCAACTACACTGAAACTTCAACTACAATAGCAAACACTGAAATAGTGTTATAAAAGAGGCATATATCAGCATTGAGTGACTGTTTTCATTTCCTCACATGTAAAGGGGGTCGGTGCATTAACTCCTGGTTGAAAAGGCTGCAGGTCTATGTTTGCTCACTATGTACACTGAACAAAAATATAAATGCAACATGTAAAGTGTTGGTTCCATGTTTCATGAGCTGAAATAAAAAGATCTCAGAAATGTTCCATATGCACAAAACATATTATTTATCTCAAATTATGTGCACAAATTTGTTTACATCCCTTTTAATGATTATTTCTCTTTTGCCAAGATAATCCATTCCCCTGACAGGGGTGGCATGTTAAGAAGCTGATTTAACAGCATGATCATTACACAGGTGCACCTTGTGCTGGGGACATTAAAAGGCCACTCTAAAAAGTGCAGTTTTGTCACACAACACAATGCCACAGATATCTCAAGTTTTGAGGGAACGTGCAATTGTCATGCTGACTGCAGGAATGTCCACCAAAGCTGCCAGATAATTGAATGTTCATTTCTCTACCATAAGCCACCTCCAACGTTCTTTTATAGAATTTGGCAGTACATCCAACTGGCCTCACAGCCGCAGACCACGTACGTGTATAGCGTCATGTGGGCGAGCGATTTGCTGATGTCAATGTTGTGAACAGTGCCCCATTGTAGTGTTGGGGAATGGTATTGGCAGGCATAAGCTACGGACAACCAGCACAATAGCATTTTATCGATGGCAATTTGAATGCACAGAAATACCGTGACGAGATCCTGAGGCCCATTGTGAGATCCATTTATTTTAAGGTATCTGTGACCAACAGATGCATATCTGTATTCCCAGTCATGTGAGATCCATAGATCTATGATGAATTTATTCAATTTCCTCATATGAAATGTAACTCAGGAAATATTTTGCATGTTTCATTTATATTTTTTGTTCAGTATATGTTTATGTATGTGTGCTCTGTGTGAGTAGATCTCAGCAGCATATTTGGTCAGTCTGTAAGACTTCTCTCTCTCTCTCTCTGTCTCTCTCTCTGCCTCTCTCTGTCTCTCTGTGCATGTGTGTGTGCGTTTACGTACACTGAATGCATGCTTGCGTGAGAAAGTGAAAAATTCTAGGAAACTCACCGACTGATCACTTTTTGGTGAATATATCATTGTGTATGACTCTAAGAGGCAATGTGTATTGCATTTTATTTCTGTCTGAAAGTTCAACTGTATGGTCTACTGAGCCATGTGTACGTGCTACTATTTGTGTGAGAGTTGTCCGTGCTAAAGTCCCTAGCTGGCCCAGTGGTGTATTTGTTTGCCACCTCTCTCTCCGTCTGACCAGGTGGTGTGTGCTCTTGTACAGATGGTCCCTCCATGCTGTCAGTTCCCTTTTCCTCTCCGGATATTCCCAGCATTCTACGGCCAGCGGAACGCAGCGCAGAGAGCAGCCGGGAACTCTGGGAACAGGAGCAGGAAGCTAGCACCGATCCAGTCGTTACTTGGTTGGGCCAAGCAGAGCAGAGATTTAGGAGACGGCTGTCACTGTAAATGGAGCAACATCGCCCTCTGCTGGTTACTTATACACTGGTCATCAGATCCCACCATAATACACATTACAAGAAATACAGTATATTGTATATCTTCGGCTGAACAATAACTTTCCCTAATATATACCTTTATATTACATCTATGAATGGGTGTATCATCTGCATTCGGTTGGTGGCGGTTAACCAAACATACTATAAACTCAACAGCACAAAGTCAGGATCAAGTTTACATAAGACATGATGCCAAGCAGGTTCATCCATAATTTTATTGTGCTCTATGGTAATGTATGATATCCATAGTGTGTTACTGTTGATCAACATATTGATCTGATCTGTGCTGTACGTTCTGTGGTTGATCTGTGCTGTACGTTCTGTGGTTGATCTGTGCTGTACGTTCTGTGGTTGATCTGTGCTGTACGTTCTGTGTTCTCATCTCCTTTAGTTTGTTTTGAGGAACTCCCCTTCTCCTGTAATACAAAGGCACATTCACATCAGATAAGCAGACTAAAACCAGGTAAATAATGCCTTTTTGTGTGGTCACTAAAAATATGTTGAAAAACCCTAATTTCACAATCAGTACAACTTGACCATGTAATCCCAAAAGATATCAGAATGACATGGCAGTGTTGCCCTAGGCCTAGGGAAACAACCTTGTTATAACAGACAATATGTGTGTGTCTCTTACCTGGATCCTTCATCACCCCACAGTACTCCTCACACTCCCTCTTGGAGTAGAACTTGTTACTGTTGACCTGGCAATAGTCCTTTTTATTATCCAGACAAAGACCAGAGTTTGAGTGGAAGACCCAGATCTTGGGCTGTCCAGTGCAGGGCAGAGAATCCATGGGCAGTCTACAGGCAGCTGTAGAGAGACACACACACCAGACAGGACTAAAGACATGAGGGACAATCTTGTCTCACACATAGTCTATGGGCATGAATATCATGTTGGTTCTTGAAGTGGGTTGAGCATTGTCACATCATCAACTAGGTTAGAAGTCAAGCCTGTGTCTCCTACGCACCACAAGACTGTATAAGCCCACTGAGCTAAAGTGAAGGCATTAGCTCTGTGGAGCTAACGCAAGTTTCAAGCTCTTAGACAAGATGACCCGTAACACGAGTGTGGTTCACCAACAGAAAAAACACCAGTGTTACACTCTATCCACTCACCCTCATTGCGACAGCTCTGGAGACACTCCCTCTCGGTCACAAAGTTGTTCTGGTTGCCCATGCAGCCTCCGTAGGAGAACAGCTGACAGGCCATACTGGTAGAGTTGTAGAAGTACCTCTGCACCATCCCGAAACAGGGACCTGCGTCCGGCTCGGCGCTACAGGACTCTGAAGAGAGATGTATAGCGGTGCATTGTGTGTTTTAGCCATAGACATACAGTGGGGTCTGAAATGATTGACACCCTTGATAAAGATGAGCAAAAATAACTGTATAAAATAAATAATTCAAATACCGAGCTATACTGTATGCTACATTTCTTTGGTAAATTATATTATTTTATACATAATACAATTGCTCAGAGAAAGAGATTTACTAATAATAAGTAATAATTATTTTCTCAAAAATCTAGCGGTCAAAATTGACACCCCTTTCAATACCTCACCTAGCGAGGATAATGGCACCCACCACTGGTGTGCATGGCCAAATAACTATATTTTCATGTCATCTGACCAAGCACTGGTTTCAATCCAAATGCGAATGCACACGGATGACATAAAAATAGAGGTCTTTGGCCACGCACACCAGTGGTGGGTTTGGCATCGAAATGAGAACGCATGAGCAGAAAATAACTCCCACCTACTAAATAAATATGGTAATGGATATTTGATGTTAAGGGGCAATTTTGCTTTATTTAATTATTATCATTTTTTTTCTCCCCAATTGGTAGTTACAGTCTCATTGCTGCAACTCCCCGTACGGACTAGGGAGAGGCGAAGGTCGAGAGGCGAAGGTCGAGAGGCGAAGGTCGAGAGGCGAAGGTCGAGAGGCGAAGGTCGAGAGGCGAAGGTCGAGAGGCGAAGGTCGAGAGCCATGCGTCCTCAGAAACACAACCCAACCAAGCCACACTGCTTCTTGACAAAATGCCCACTTAACCCGGAAGCCAGCCATACCAATGTGCCGGAGGAAACACCGTACACCTGGTGACTGTGTCAGCGTGCAATGCGCCCGGCCCGCCACAGGAGTCGTTGCTGCGCATCGGGACAAGGACATCCCTGCCGGCCAAATCCTCCCCTAACCCGGACGACGCTGGGCCAATTGTGCGCCGCCCCATTGGCCTCCCGGTCGTGGGTGGCTGTGACAGAGCCTGGACTCAAACCAAGAATCTCTAGTGGTACAGCTTGCATTGTAATGCAGTGGCTTAGACCACTGAGCCACTAGGGAGGCCCGTTGGACCCTTGTTAAGGTCAACGGCATCATCAACTTTACTCAGTACCCAATAATATTTGCCCAAAACCTGGTTGCCTCTGCCAGGAGGTTGAAACTTGGCCTCAAGTGGATTTTCCTCAAGACAATAACCCCAAGCACACATCAAAATCCACCCTATCAGTCCCGAGACCCCATCAAAAATCACCTTTTTATTTATCTGACTTTCGTTGTTCTGCATGTCCAGATCTATTTAGCCTCACGATGAAGCGTTTTACCATTTTCCTTTCAGGACAACTGGGGCTACAAGTAGAACATGCATTTGACATGAACAGTTTGATCAATGAGTTTTCTTGACAAATGTTTAAGTCTGGCAAAGCAGAAACCTGATAAAAATGAATTTCTATGAATGGTGTAAGTACAGAAATTGTTTGCTTAGTGGGAAATGAATATCCAACTAGTCAGTGACAATTGTGTGGAGTTAATAGTTTGTGACAGCACCTATGTGAGCTTATAACAGTATTATAGACACTATGTCCTGGGATGTCCTATGACCTTCTCTGTAGAATAACCCTTTACAATAATTATAGACACTATGTCGGCAGGGTAGCCTAGTGGTTAGCGTGTTGGACTAGAAGGTTGCAACCAGAAGGTTGCAAGTTCAAATCCCCAAGCTGAGAAGGTACAAATCTGTCGTTCTGCCCCTGAACAGGCAGTTAACCCACTGTTCCTAGGCTGTCATTGAAAATAAGAATTTGTTCTTAACTGACTTGCCTGGTTAAATAAAGGTAAAAAAAATATCCTGGGATTTACTATGATCTTCTATGTAGAAGAACCCCTTACCTTCTAACGACGCTTGTGAGGTCATAGAGCAAAACATGTTACACGTGCATATTCATGAGACTTTTGTAGCTGAAAACATTCAGATTCTACAGAGGCTTTGGTAAAAAGACTAGGTTCCAGGCCCCTTCGGGATCCGGCCTTGTTCTGCAAACAACGCTCTAGCTCAGCCCCTGTTAATCACACAGACTAATGGTTGGTATCTACGAGTGCAGAAAAAATAGATTAATTGAATGGTATAAACAATTCTGTATGGAGGATTGGTCTAAGACCGCTCCCAGTGTGGTCTCCAACTCATAAAACATTTTAGAAAAAGGCTCATTGCCGTTATCCTCGCAAGGTGAGGTATTGAAAGGTATTGAAAACAGGAGTGTCAATAATTTTCACCCCCTACTTCTTAAGGATAGGGGGCACTATTTTCACGTCCGGATGAATAGTGTGTCCAAAGTAAACTGCCTGCTATTCCAGAAGCTAGGATTTGCATATAATTGGTAGATTTGGATAGAAAACACTCTAAAGTTTCTAAAACTGTTATAATTATGTCTGTGAGTAAAACAGAACTTATTTACGAAACCCAGAGGACAAACCATCCAGTATTTTTTGTTTTTAGGTCACTCTCTTTTCAACGGGTTTCTATGTGGATCTAGATTTCTAAGGCACTTGCTTGCAGTTCCTATCGCTTCCACTAGATGTCAACAGTCTTTAGAAATCGGTTAATGTTTTTCCTTTGAGAAATGAAGAAGAAGGAGCCATTTCCTATCCGGGTGGATAGCCAAGTGTACTGTTGTGTTTGGGGCGGGCGACCTGAAAGCTTTCTCTACTTTGTTTTCGTCCAGATACCCGCCAGCATCACCACCCTGGATGGTTCCGACCTTGAATATGTGGACATCTATAAGTACCTAGGTGTCTGGCTAGACTGTAAACACTCCTTCCAGACTCATATCAAACATCTCCAATCGAAAATCAAATCAAGAGTCGGCTTTCTATTCCGCAACAAAGCCTCCTTCACTCACGTCGCCAAACTTACCCTAGTAAAACTGACTATCCTACCGATCCTCGACTTTGGCGATGTCATCTACAAAATTGCTTCCAACACTCTACTCAGCAAACTGGATGCAGTTTATCACAGTTCCATCCGTTTTGTCACTAAAGCACCTTATACCACCCACTACTGCGACCTGTATGCTCTAGTCGGCTGGCCCTTGCTACATATTCGTCGCCAGACCCACTGGCTCCAGGTCATCTACAAGTCCATGCTAGGTAAAGCTCCGCCTTATCTCAGTTCACTGGTCACGATGGCAACACCCACCCGTAACACGCGCTCCAGCAGGTGTATCTCACTGATTATCCCTAAAGCCAACACCTCATTTGGCCGCCTTTCGTTACAGTTCTCTGCTGCCTGTGACTGGAACGAATTGCAAAAATCGCTGAAGTTGGAGACTTTTATCTCCCTCACCAACTTCAAACATCTGCTTTCTGAGCAGCTAACCGATCGCTGCCGCTATCTATCGGTAAATAGCCCACCCATTTTTACCTACCTCATCCCCATACTGTTTTAATTTATTTTATTTTATGCTCTTTTGCCCACCAATATCTCTACCTGTACATGACCATCTGATCATTTATCACTTCATTTATCACTCCAGTGTTAATCTGCAAAATTGTAATTATTTGCCTACCTCCTCATGCGTTTTGCACACAATGTATATAGACTCTCCTTTTTTCTACTGTATTATTGACTTGTTAATTGTTTACTCCATGTGTAACTCTGTGTTGTCTATTCACACTGCTATGCTTTATCTTGGCCAGGTCGCAGTTGCAAATGAGAACTTGTTCTCAACTAGCCTACCTGGTTAAATGAAGGTGAAATAAAAAATAAAAATAAAAAAATGTTGTGGAGTCAACAGAAGTCAGAAATAGCATTATAAATATTCACTTACCTTTGATGATCTTCATCAGAATGCACTCCCAGGAATCCCAGTTCTACAATAAATGTTTGTTTTGTTCGATAAAGTCCATAATTTATGTCCAAATACTTCCCTTTTGTTCGCACGTTTAGTATACACATCCAAACTCAGGAGGAGCGGGTACAGGCAAAAATTCTGACAAAAAGTCATATTATAGTTTGTAGAAACATGTCAAACAAAGTATAGAATCAATCTTTAGGATGTTTTTATCATAAATCTTCAGTAATGTTTCAACCGGTGAATTATTTTCTCTGTAGAAATGCAATGGAACGCAGTTATCTCTCGATAGGCAATGACTTGAAAAACTACAAACCTCAGATTTCCCACTTCCTGGTTGGATTTTTTTCCAGGTTTTTGCCTGCCATATGAGTTATGTTATACTCACAGACATCATTCAAACAGTTTTAGAAACTTCAGAGTGTTTTCTATTCAAATCTACTAATCTATTAATATGCATATTATAGCTTTTAGGCCTGGGTAGCAGGTAGTTTACTCTGGGCACCTTTTTATCCAAGCTACTCAATACTGCCACCCAGTCCCAAAGAAGTTAAACAAAATCTATTTTTCTGAGCAATTGTATTAGTATAAATAAAATAATTTCCCAATTTATTTGAGCATATGATATAGCTCAGTATTTTGAATTATTTATTTTATACAGTCATTTTTGCTTGTCATTATCAATAGTGGGAATAATTTCGGACTCCACCGTACACTGTAATTACATGTAATATACATGAGTGTTACTCAACTTCAATCCTCCAGTATCCCTAACAGTACACACTTCTATTGTAGGCCTGGACAAGAACACCTGATTCTTGAATGAGTTTAATTAGCTATGTTTGTCCGGAGCTACACCAAAAATGTGTTCTAGCAGCTTCTAGCCATTCAATGACTAGACCCACACAGAGCTGATGCTAAAACGTACCTTCAATGTAGAGGTCAAGGGCCTAGCAGGCCCACCATGCACTCTCACCTTCATTCCTGACCATCACGATTCCGGCACCAGAACCCTCCTCAGCGGGCAACTCAGGGAGGACTATGTTCCTCTTGGCTCTCTGGGGACAGACAGACAGGTGAGTACTCAGCAGGGTTGGTGTAAATTCCATTTGAATTCCAATCAATTCAGGAAGTATACTGAAATTCCAATTCCAATTATCTTCAATGCTTTTCATTGAGGAAAATGTTGATTTACTTTCTGTAATGCCTTTAACCAAAGCCACGTTTTGATATAATCCCAGACTCTGTCACACGGTACAACTTCAACATTGAATAATTTAATACAGGAAGTACCGGTGCTGTGATCTCAGGCTGAGGCTCTGATGCTACAGGCTCTGTTCCTGGTACACACTCCCCTGTGGACAGAGACAGGAGTTCAAAGGTCAAACAATGTCCAGACACATAGTGGATGTATTTGTGCATGTGTGTGCAGGGGCGGACTGGCTGGTCCATATTTTGCCCAGTGGGCCTGTTTAGCTTTGTTTTTTTATGCAAAATTATAAATATTCGGCAAATAATGGAGGCCTGAAGGAAAATGCCAAGGCCGATTTAGAAATGCCAAGGCCGAATTCTGGTCCCAGTCCGCCTCGGTGTGTGTGCCTCTACCTTTGTTCTGTTTGATGATGATTGTGTTGTCAGCCATGCCCTGCTCCCTCACCAGCCTCCTGAAGTCCTCCAGGATAGTGGGTGACAGTTCCATGGTGCGACCTGAAGGAGGCAGCATTTTAATGGACTTTTACTGCTTAATATAATTAACACTATAGCTGTGTCTGAGAGGCCTGGTCTCAGATCTGTTTGTGGACATGCCAACTCCTATAGTCATTATCATATTTGTGTTTGTGCTGCTCTATAGCCAAATCAATTGGTTTTGATTGACTGTATAGCCAAATCCTATGGCTGTTGTCGTGACAATCATAATTACAACCAAAGGAGTTGGCAAGACAGCACAAACAGATCTGGTACCAGGCTCCTGTCTCAGTGGTGTGAAGTTAAATAAAAGACACTGGAGTGAAACTCACTGTATAGCTTGGCAGACTTTGTGTTCTCGCCTTCTGTTTTTTGTTTACTGAACATGACGATGGCGTACTCATCATAGTTAGTGTCAACCACATAGGCATCAACATCAGCCCCCCACTCTGCATGAAAGAAACATGGACGTATATGGTAGGAGAGTACGAGCATAAATATAGTACACAATGCCCATTACCTCTCATCGTTGACCTCTCATCGATTACAAAAATACACAGGCTGTGTATGGAAACATTACTAGTTGTCACATCCTTGCTTCCTCCGTTACTAGCTGTCTTTGTTTCCTTAATTCCTCTCAAAGCGCATTGTAAGAGAGGATCCAAGGTACCTCCCTTGAACATTCTCCTCCAATTAGCTTTGAGAGGACTTAAGAGAACAAGGACAGGGAAGGTCAAGTTTTCAGACATGGTTGAGGAGAGGAAGTGACAAACAGACTTACTGGCGATGTGGTAGGTGAATCTTCCAGGTGTGTCGGTCAGCTTGTAATCACCAGAGATCTGCTGACATGTCCCGTGCCTGCACATGCACACACACACACGCACACGCACACGCACACACACACACACACACACACACACACACACACACACACACACACACACACACACACACACACACACACACACACACACACACAGCATATATTGAATTAAAGGCCAATGCAGACGTTTTAATCTCAATATCTGCTTAACAATTAAGTACCTTACTGTTTTTAATTCAAATCTAAAAAACTATTCCTCAAACAATAATTATGTAGTACTGTCTGGGAGTGGTCTGAGTGAGGGGCCTAATTGGAGGGATATGTAACCTGAAACCTAGCTGTTATTGGCAGAGATTTGGAACTCTTTGTTATGGGTCTAATAACTTATACTGCCTGGTGATGTCACCAGGCAAGCCTAAACTCCACCCATACAAAACCTGCTGATTAGAACGTCATGTGTAATTGCATTTTATTTAACCAACAACTATGTAATAACACTGATTTTTTACAAAAGAATCTCACTTTTACAGCGGTCGTCTCAAACAGAAGTTTGACTGCATTGGGTCTTTAAAGCTATGGTGAATCCAGTTCCATTATTAGGTACAGTTCAGAGACACGAACGTGTGTGTGTGTGTGTGTGTGTAACCTCACTTATTCATGCTCCTTGTCATGCTGACTTTGTCTTCGGTGCCGCTGGCCTGCAGCTCCAGGATTCCGATGGCCGCATCTCCCTTGTGGTGCTGCATCCAGGGCCAGGTGGACGCTACCGCAATATCATGCCACTTCCCCATGAACTGACCAATAGAGAGACAGATGGAAAGGGTTTAACAACCTGTAATACTGTACTGGGAACAGCAAGTATTTAGACACCTGAGGCGTATAAACACACTAAAATCACAAAATCTGCATAGCTTGACAACTCAACCGAATCAGTCTATTGGCCATTTGGCCATCAAGTAACGTTACGAAGAATTTTCAAACCAATTACTCTCCTGATTATGACTAATAGATCAGATAAGGCGAGAGACAGATCCATGGTCTGAGAAACAGAAGACACTCTGACCTTAGTCAGGTCGAAGTTCTCCTGTGTGGAGAAGAGAGGTTCGGGAAGCAAGGGCACGCCATGGAGGAGGCGAACGAGGCCCAAGAGGAGCGCGAGTACGACAACCTGCTGCATTCTGTCTTCCTGTCTCTGATACCAATCTCTGACTGAGGCTACCCTGAGCTCTTGGAACTGCTGGGAGAGCTAATCTCCCCACCCCTCCAACCTTTACCCCTCCAACCCTCAACCTCAACCCCCTCCACTGGATTAGGCTAGCAAGCCAATGGCCAATGACCATGTGTGTCTACCCCTTCCTGTACCCTCTCAAACTCCAGCAGAAAACAAACCGCAAACAGAGCAAAGTACTCCTTATCTCTCTGTTTGTCGCTGTAACATTGGACTTCTAATTTAAATTTAATAGGAAAAAATATCTAAAATTTAAGCACAACCGAGCAGTAGCATGCATAGCTAAAACAATATTGGCCCAATGATTCCCCCCCCCCCCACACACACACACACATTTCCTCGGGAGTTGCAGCGATGGGGCAAGACTGTAATTGCCCAATTGGATACCACGAAATTGGGGAGAAAAATAGGTACAAAATTAAATAAAGAATAAAAACATTTTAAAAACATGCCCTTTGGACCTACACTTGGCGCTCTGGTACCGCTTGCCTTGCGGTAGCAGAGAGAACAGTCTATGACTAGGGTGGCTGGAGTCTTTGACCATATTTTTGCACCTTCCTCTGACACCGCCTGGTATAGAGGTCCTGGATGGAGGGAAATCTGACCCCAGTGATGTACTGGACCGTACACACTACCCTCTGTAGTGCCTTGTGGTCAGAGGCCGAGCAGTTGCCATACCAGGCAGTGATGCAACCAGTCAGGATGCTCTTACCGGTGCAGGATCTGAGGACCCATGCCAAATCTTTTCAGTCTCCTGAGGGGGAATAGGCTTTGTTGTGCCCTCTTCACGACTGTCTTGGTGTGTTTGGACCATGATAGTTAGTTGGTGATGTGGACACCAAGGAACTTGAAGCTCTCAACCTGCTCCACTACAGCCCCATCGATGAGAATGGGGACGCACTCGGTCCTCCTTTTCCTGTAGTCCACAATCATATCCTTTGTCTTGATCACGTTCAGGGAGAGGTTGTTATCCTGGCACAACATGGCCAGATCTCTGACCTCCTCCCTATAGGCTCACTTATCGTTGTCGGTGTTGTCAGCAAACTTAATGATGATGTTGATGAGTCATGCCTGGCCATGCAATCATGGGCGAACAGGGGGCTAACACTGTCTTTTGGTGCCGGGAGACCAGTTTCAAACCTGGTTGTTCACACCTCCACCTGAACAGCAGAACAGATAGACTCACCATAGAGGGACACCTGTGTCTACAGGGGTTGAATGGGGGGAACCCGGATTCTGGGATTTCCTGGGATTTACCACCACAAACCACTTGCTTTTTCCGGGATAATTAACTGTGAGAACCCAGTAAATTATAATAACTTATTTAAATGAACAGCATGGCGTGAAATGGAACTGTTATATGTGATGTCTACATCTTCTCTACGGCCTCTGCATGATCAACGCTCAGAGTAGGGACAGGCAGCCCATCTCAGATTAGAGTGCAGTTCACAATGCATGTAGATCTATCATCTCATCATGGTAACTTTTTTACTTGTGACAAGTAAGCCTATATTTGCTGTAGTCTATAATATATAGACTGAATGCGTGTCTAATTGACCCATCTCCATCTGACTTTCGCAGGTCACCTGATGTTTTATTTATTTATTGCAGCTGAAGAGTTTTAAAGCAGCCTATCACTCGAACATCATTGTTTTAAATCATTGCACTCTCTTGCAGTCTTTCTCCATCAATTCCATAAAAATATATCCAAAATAGATAATCCTGTTCTAGATTGATATATAGCCCTACATATACAGTGCCTTGCGAAAGTATTCGGCCCCCTTGAACTTTGCGACCTTTTGCCACATTTCAGGCTTCAAACATAAAGATATAAAACTGTATTTTTTTGTGAAGAATCAACAACAAGTGGGACACAATCATGAAGTGGAACGACATTTATTGGATATTTCAAACTTTTTTAACAAATCAAAACTGAAAAATTGGGCGTGCAAAATTATTACTACTACAACTAACGACACCTGCCTCTGATTGAGAACCATACTAGGCCGAACACAGAAAACCAACCTAGAAACACAAAACATAGAATGCCCACCCAACTCACGTCCTGATCAACTAAAACAAACAAATAACACAAGAACTAGGGTCAGAACGTGACACTCAGGTAGCATCAGGTTTGAATGTTTTTAATCAAGCTCTAATCAAATCCATACATAGGCCTATTTATAAGCTTTATCGTGCTTTTGAATGACACTTCGGGTTTTGGTGGGGCATACCGGGTTACCCGGGAGAAAAGGGATTTATTCTCGGGATGGAACATTTTTGTAAAATACTGGGAAAATATTAAACACCCAGTGTGTACTCTCCGTCCATCTTCTTGTGCTTCAGGACCACTGCATATTCATTGTAGTTGGTTGGTCGCCTCTACCGTAATGTCCTTCACCTGGTTATAGTCTGGAAAGAACGATGATGTTCAAAGGACTTTTAATATTGTAATCCTTTGATTATCAACTAGATTCAACCACAGGATGATTTGGATGGGTGGATTGTCAGGGTGCCGGAACATAATGACAAATAATTTGTAGACTGCAAATCGACCGCAAGAAGCCCAAACAGATATAATATTTGACGAAAACATAATAATCTCAAACTTTGCTCATGTTTGTATACGGTCACATACACTCACCGGCCAGTTTATTAGGTACATCATTCTAGTACTGGGTCGAACCCCCCTTTGCCTCCAGAACAGCCTGAATTCTTCAGGGCATTCTACATGTTGGACCATGCTGACGTGATGGTATCATGCAGTTGCTGCAGATTGGACAGCAGTACATTCAGCCTGTTCTAGCTCATCCCAAAGATGCTCTATTGGGTTGAGGTCATGTTCCAGGCCATGTTTTTCCACTCCTCAATTGTACAGTGTTGGGGAATTCTCTCTCTCTTTCACTATGTTTAGAAACACAACAGTTCCCAGATGAAACCAAGATCACCAACTTTGAACAGATATGCTGGTTTGTTATGAAGATGCTGAGAGAAGGCTCTTCTCTTGTTAGGGCAAGCATAAAGCATATAACTTATCTTGCAAGAACAAGCAGAGGCCTTCTCTTAATAGAACAAGCAGAGGACTTCTCTCGTTAGGGCAAGCAGAGGATTTCTGTTGTTAGAACAAGCAGAGGATTTCTGTTGTTAGGGCAAGCAGAGGACTTCTCTCGTTAGGGCAAGCAGAGGACTTCTCTTAATAGAACAAGCAGAGGACTTCTCTCGTTAGGGCAAGCAGAGGACTTCTGTTGTTAGGGCAAGCAGAGGACTTCTCTCGTTAGGACAAGCAGAGGACTTCTCTCGTTAGGGCAAGCAGAGGACTTCTCTTGTTATGGCAAGCAGAGGACTTCTCTTAATAGAACAAGCAGAGGACTTCTCTCGTTAGGGCAAGCAGAGGACTTCTCTCGTTAGGGCAAGCAGAGGACTTCTGTTGTTAGGGCAAGCAGAGGACTTCTGTTGTTAGGGCAAGCAGAGGACTTCTGTTGTAAGGGCAAGCAGAGGACTTCTCTTGTTAGGGCAAGCAGAGGACTTCTCTTGTTAGGGCAAGCAGAGGACTTCTCTCGTTAGGGCAAGCAGAGGACTTCTGTTGTAAGGGCAAGCAGAGGCCTTCTGTTGTTAGGGCAAGCAGAGGCCTTCTGTTGTTAGGGCAAGCAGAGGCCTTCTCTTGTTAGGGCAAGCAGAGGACTTCTCTTGTTAGGGCAAGCAGAGGCCTTCTCTTGTTAGGGCAAGCAGAGAACTTCTCTTGTAAGGGCAAGCAGAGGACTTATTTTGTAAGGGCAGGCAGAGGACCTCTCTTGTAAGGGCAGGCAGTGGACCTCTCTTGTCAGGGCAGGAAGAGGACTAGAGCAGTGGAGGATCCTCAGAGGAGGAAGTGGAGGACCATCTTTATCAGTGGAGAAGGTGAAATAGATATTTTTTATGAAACTTTTTAGATAAAACTACACTAAATACAGTATATTCACATCATCAAATAATTGATTAAAACACACTGTTTTGCAATAGTCTACAGTAGCCTCAGTAGCACTCTGTTGGGTAGCACCATGGTGTAGCTGGAAGACAGCTAGTTTCCGTCCTCCTCTGGGTACATTGAATTCATTATAAAACTGAGAGAAAGCGAGCTTGCTATATTTTGTTCTATTAATTTTCACTTTTATCTTTCACTTAGCTAGCAAATGCAGCTAGCTAGTTTAGCCTACTCAAACACCATGCTCAAACAGAGAGGGATGCTATGTTAGCTAGCCAGCTATGGCTATCCAACACTGGAACTCTTCCAAGTCAAGGTAAGCTTTTGGTTTTATTAATTTATTGCCACCTTGGCTGCCGGTGTAACTGCTAAACTGCCTGCTGACTGTACACGGTACTGCATGATTGCAGTGGGTTTACTAACACGTTAGCTCTAGTAACTATGTTGACTGACGTTAGCGAATATGGGGAAAATGATGTAGTCTCTGTGTAGTGCTTAACGGTTATGATATCAAGGTTTGGCTTGGAAAGGTTTTTGCCTGGTCACAGACAGCTAATGTGCACTGAAGTCGACAAGTGAAGGGAAGATGTGAGAGGAGGAGATTGCGTAAATGCGAGAAGGATGAGAAAAGTGATCATGTTATTTTTATGTGGCTCCTATGAGGACCATCTTTATCAGTGTGTGATCAGGGTTCCATCTATGTGCGATCAGGGGTGCATTCATTCCGTCTATTCTGGTGAAAACATTTCTTAAGGGTAAGAAAATGGAATGAAACGAATAAATTGCAGGCAAAGGCTAGACAACCTAGCCAATGAATGAAAGTATACAGATTTAGCGAAAAAGGGAAAATTCAAGTATCATGTAGTAGCCTACATTGAACTGGGTGAACTGGGTGAATGGAATATGAATGACAATCATCCAATATGCTGTAATAGAAATAAGGCAATGCTCCCCCAAAAAATTGGATGAATTCACCATGTATCACTGTCTTTTCGTATGCGTAGAGCTTACTGTGGCATCATGACGATCTTCACACAAGGAGAAAGAACATATGATACAGTAGGAATATGCATCCATCTTAGTACATCCTCAATACCCTAACCAAGGTGGCTGTCCTTTAGTTAGGTTGCCTGGATGCCAATTCCCATTCTAGTGTTGTATATCATTCTGTTATCCTCTGGGCCGACTTGGTGAGGTTGACATTGACGTTAGTCTGTGGAGTCAGGAGATTGATGTTGTCATTGGTTTGTGGAGTCAGGAGGTTGACACTGACGTTGGTCTGTGGAGTCAGGAGATTGACGTTGCTTGTTGGTCTGTGGAGTCAGGATGTTGACATTGCCATTGGTTTGTGGAATCAGGATGTTAGCGTTGGTCTGTGGAGTCAGGATGCCCATGGATACTCTAAGCTTGTCTTTGTAGGGGGCGAAGACTGGGGAGTACACCAGGCTCACAATGTATCATTTCCCTGCATACACACAGAGGGACTCAATCAAGCCTACCAGAGTAACCCTATAAGAGTAACACCTAGCCAGTCATACCCCAGCCTCTTCCCTGCAAGCTGAACATAACATACAGACAGTAGGCTACACATAGAGTCAAACCTACACTTTAAATAGAGATCAAATCAGCAATTTGACTCTTTCAACAGTGTCAACAACAGGAAGAGTCTGTAAATCAGGCAGCAAGACATGTATCTCATAACGCAGTTGTATCTCCGTGGTTGTCCAGTGTGTGTCCCCCATGGGCGGAGGGAACTTGGCGTGCTAGTCATCCTATCAGTGTTGCAACCCTTTGACCCCTAGCACTGTTTGCTTTGGGCTCAGCCTCTGTCCTAATGCTACCCTGTCCCCACCATCACTGGGACACACCATTCCCTTCCCTATCAGACAGCCAATAACAAACAGAGTACTGAACATGTGGGGTAGGGTAACATGTCGATTACTAAGAACTTATTTAAATAAAAGACTCACAGACTACAGGTCAAAGTGACCAACTAATTCCTTGGAAAACTGCTTGTGTTTTGATATGAGTCAGAAGCATTTATTCTAGAGTCAAAATGTACTACAAAATGTAAGTAGGATAATTTTGGCCATAAAGTCAGTTTTGTCTAAAACAGAGTTTTCAAGCTCAGTGCGTCACAGCGAGTAGGTTGGGTTTGGATTACAATTATGTCAACAAATCATACCCCCTTTATGCCAAGTTCACATGCAAATCGCCCCTCTGTCCACTTCGCTTTCCTTCATTGAATTGGCCTCCGTTGTTTCATCGCCCCCAATGCGGTCAAAGGATCACGGCCATTTGAGACGGACCATGAAATACATGGTTCCAGCACGTTGCACAGCCAACAACCGTGGTTTACGTGGCCTTCCTGAAGGACACTATTGTGCAGAAAAGGTGGTTGGCAGCCTAGCGGTTAAGAACGTTGGGCCAGTAACTGAAAGGTTACAGGTTCAAATGTCTGAGCTGACTAGGTGAAAAATCTGTTTATGTGCCCTTGAGCAAGGTACTTAACCCTAATTGTTCCAGGGTCACTGTCAGAAATGGCTGATCCCTGGCCATGACCCCACTCTCTGAGGGTCTCTCGGGGGGAGTGGGATGACTAATTCCCCAGCCAAGAAGATGCCACTAACATAGTTATTTTGGCAAAGACCTCACCTCCAGCCTGCTCACTGATGGTCGTCGATGACAACAGAATTAGGTAGGTTTAGTCTGACCTGTTCAAACCTCAACGTGGTACCTGTTTGTTTGTCCGATATCACCTATCCATTACTGCCATTGGTAATAGAACAGTAACTGTGTGTTTTTACAGATGCAGAGTCCAGCAATAGCAACACCCTTTTGATTCCATGTGTCACTGATGAACTCTGCCTATTTTTACAGATGGACTACAGATGGTTTTGCTAGCCGGCGTCCTCAGTCACTTGATGGGTAGACCATAATAGGGTAGGTTTGATCTGACTTGTTCATACTTCAACATAGTACCTGTTTATGTGTCAGATATGACCTATCCTAACTGCCTTTGGTAATAGAACAGTGACTGTGTGTGTATGCATTCACAGAAACATGTTTAGAGCCAGCACATGGAGACAGACGGGCTTGATACTGATGTCTCTGAATGGAGAGAGACCTGGTACTCGGCCTTAAAATTTACTAGGCACAAATTTTACTTGTATTGTCTATTTGTATTATTGAATTGAATGTTATCAGTCAAAATGAGGAGGGAAAACCCTGTGTATTCTGCACCAGGATCAGGGAACTCTTGTTGTATATGAGGGGGACAGCTGCAGACAAGGTTCTGACAGATGGGTGTGTCTTGGTGGTGGCAAGGACACACCCAAAAAACACCTACCTCAAACCACACCCCCAACCCAACTCACATTTTGCTTCTGTTATGGTCACCAGCATTTCTTGAGGAGCCAAAAAAATGAGGCCAAATCAGCGGTTGCTGTTCCCCGTCAAAGTTACTCGCCACCTACTGCAAAACTACACGCCACCTACTGCAAAACTACACGCCACCTACTGACAACAGACTGACTGGCAGGCAAAGAGGGTTCCCTCTTAAAATGAAGTTAATCGTTTCCGCTCAAAGATCAGTTAACACTGATGGAGATACCCAGATGGTGTGATGTGAAATGCCTTGTTGAATCAGAGCAGGCCCTTCTCTGATGCACCCTGGGTAATGAAAGCAAGCAGATGAAAGAATGGAGAAAGCGGCATGATGACATGTATGAGTCTGGTCTCTCAACCTTCTGCAGGTCAATGTCTCTCTGAGGCTGTACTTCCTCACGGACACCCATCATCATGGCCACTGTCACCAAGGTGATCCTCATTGTTGCAGAGGAAGAGGAAGAAAAAAACTGAGAGGACGACAAGTACCCTGTTCTGGAACCACAATGAAGTCATAGTCATAGATTAAGAAACGTTTGTGCTTTTTTTTTAAACAATTATTCAATTCACTGTTTGTTTTTCTACCAACCAAGGAGTCATACACTGGGCAACATTGTCAGTCAGAAGAGCAACATGTCCTTTTACAATACAACAATACAACAATTTAAATAATTTTTATTAATATGGATTTGCCGTTGGCAATGTTTTTTTTTAAATGCATGATTTACAGCCAGCTAGTCTTTTAGATACAAGATGACATCAGTGTGTTGCAGACAACACACACCTCACACACCTCCTCCACACACACTCTGTATGACATACTAAGCATGGCAGCCTGTCCAACAAAGGAACACACACCTTCACTTCTCTGCCATTGCTCATTGTTCCTGAGTACCACAACAGAACAGAAAAACAAGACAAATTAAATGTGCATCATGTGGCCAGGTCAGTGAGAAGAACAGGTTATTATTATTACTGAACTGGAGTGATTCTTTCTGACCAGAGATACAGAATTATGGCCCAATCAATCATCAGTTAGATGTTTTGGTCCCCACACTACCCCATGATAGGTTTAGGTGTCTGATGCAGTGTCCTTGACAGATCAAAGGGCTAGAGTGCATTGCCAAAAAGGAGTAAAACACCCCACAAAAAACTAATTATTCAATGCAGGCTTCTAGTGCTATATCTTACTTCCTGTTTCTCGTAGCATCAGGCCTCACGATTAGCTCAAGCATACCATATAACTGATGTGAATGATGATCAAAAGCATGGTATAGACCATTACTTACTGACCCTTGGACTCTTCAATACAACACAGTGGATAAGCATACTGTTTCCATTCATCATTCTGTTTTATTCATTAGCCATAATCCCAGTACTATAGAAGAGCAATGCATTGATTTTACAAATACATCAGACATTCTTTAATAAACTTAGTTAGGGACATAATGGTTACTCTTATGGAATGAAGGTTCACTGGTATGGTAGCACTAGAGCAGTGGACACCAACCGGTCGATCGTGATGGACAATTCGATCTCCAAGGCATTTCTATTCGATCACCAAACATTTCTGTTAAAAACCCAACGATAAAGCCTTGCGTTCCTACTGTTTGGTTTTATTTAGTGCTGTTGGCGGGAGGTGCAGTTGATTCAGCAGCCCTGGCGCTGGGAAGGCCAGGTGTTTTTAACCACTTCATGTGTCTGAAGGTAATACTCCGCCTACCCGGTCGTCCCAGAGAGCAAATCAAGGGCACCTATAGGCCTACCACTGGTCAATCAGATAGCCCAGATCACCATGACTGCACAGTGATCTGAGCCATCTGTGAGATTTCAAAACCATGACCAGAGAGATGCAATTTGTTAAAACACACATGCAGCTGTACCGCAGCTGTAATGAATGAGTATAGCAAAGTGTTTCAATAAGTGTTTCAATAAGCTTGCGTTATTATTAGCAGCTTGTCTTTTTTAATATAAAGGAATATTTCACTTTCTCTGGTCATAGGAGTAACAACATGAATTGGTGCATGAGACAGAGATAATGCAGTGCTACTTGAGTTTCAGCTGGACTGTGTCACTCACCTCAGACTGACCATCAGATGCAGGTCATGAGCCTGAGCTGTGCCTCACAATGAATACAACAATTACCAGTGTGATCATATACCACATTTAAAAAATATATAATTTCAAAATGGTCTGAGAAGAACAACATTGGCAGGATAAGTCAAGCGTAGCCAATATACAGTGAGTGTCTTCGGCCCATAACCTACTGCACAAACCTCATTGCTACAGAACAGTTTTTAATTGGTTAATGTTGCATAGGCTTACATTTAAAAAATAAATATGAGCGGTAAATCTCAGCTTGCATTTTGAATCAGAAAGTGATCTTGACTCAGAAAAGGTTGGTGACCACTGTACTAGAGAATGATACAGGCCTCTAGTGGCCAAAAGGCCATGTTAGCATGGGCAGCGCCATTGAAGGCTTCCACAATTTGAAAGTAGTCAACTGGGTGGGACTTCAAACTTCATTGACTGATCCATCCTGGAGACCCTGTTGGAGTTATGTCCAACCGGGTCATCAGGAGGGATCGGCCAATCGTGAATAAGAAAATTGACTACTTCCTAATGGAGACTACTCCATGCTGCCATAGGCATTATAATGGCGCAGATACAAAGATGAGTCCTTTATCTATCTCTATGGGTAGCAGTAGGCAGCAGCAATGAGGATTTTTCTGGGAAACAAAGCCTCCCTGTGGTTAAAGATGTGACCAACACCCTGTCACTCTCTCACACTACTATAGCTCCCATTGGTTTGACAGACATAGGGGGTTGGTTTCCCTAAAAAGCATATTCAATGGAGACATGTTTCAGTCCAGGACTAAACTTAATCTGTGTCCAGAAAACCATCCCAAAGACACATAACCTCAGAGAGCCTGTGACAGAAGACAGTCTGTCTCTATTCAGTGTCATAAGATAGTGGGCTGGTGCCGTCATAGGTTTAGGTTCTGGTTACAGTCAAACAGGTAGACATATAAACTCACGGAAACCCTTCACTCACTTCCAGAACCCTGCGACATCAAAGCTTTGATTTCACACACAGAAAATAACTAACAAATGCAATGCATAGCCGCGACACAGTCAATGCACAATCAGATCAAGAATACTTTATAAAATAATAATTTAAAATTACAAAAAAGTGGGAATGGAAACATCTGGGGCAGAGAGGAGGTGAATCTCAATAGTCTAAAACAGATTCCTCTCCTCGTCTCCTCTGCTTCAACACAACAGCATAGGTGTAAACAATATGGCTATTTTTCACCTCCACTCCTTTCAGATCAGTGCAGATGGAGGAAAGGAGACAAGGAAAGGAAGCCACTTCAGAATATTGCCCAATGCCCATTTGGACTCCTGTGGGGCTGCCCAGTCAGGCGCCACCTTGTGGTCATACTATCATTTGACACCCCAGGATCACAAGAGTCAAAGCAGCATTCTCATATAACCCCAAAATGTATATACTCTTCTTTGCAACATTCCCCCCCCTTAATTAAACATTTTTCTTCCTCAAACATTTGACAAATGAAACGATCATCAAGGGGTAATAAATACACTGATACTGATGGGTGGAGCTGGAGAACTATGTTGTCACTTCCTCTTCCTCATCAGCGAGGTGTGCACGTGTAACACGACAAGAGACACACCAGACAAGGAGAATCATTGTGCCTCGGTCTCCACCTTCCATTTCACACAGACAGGATATTTGGTTGACGAAACCGGCTCATAATTTGTTTGTTTTGAGAGGACACGGTGACACATCACGTAGAGTACTGCCGACGGTACGAGAGCTGGGGAGGTGACTGTCGTTAGTCACACGCCATGTCCTCGGAGCGGCGGGAATAACATCATGACCGACCGAGAGGAATGTCTAGCCATAACAAGAGAAGCAAGGATCAAACAGAGGTGCCTGGGAAGGGTGAGCGTTTGAGGGACTGGGTGAGAGACTGGGTGAGAGGTTGGGAGACTAGGTGAGAGGTTGGGAGACATGCCTAACAGGAGTGACCATGGGTTAGGGTACAACAGAATTGGGGTGCTGAATAAAAGTGAATGGGAAATGTGGGTTAATACCTGATGATAGGGACAGAGGACAGACAAGGGAGCGATAGGAGAGTGAGGGAGTAGGGTGCTATGGGACTGTAGGGAGTGAAGTGTTAGGGTAGGGGGTGATGGGACTGAAGGGTTAGGGTAGGGGGTGATGGGACTCTAGGGAGTGAAGGGTTAGGGTAGGGGGTGATGGGACTGTAGGGAGTGAAGGGTTAAGGGGTGATGGGACTGTAGGGAGTGAAGGGTTAAGGGGTGATGGGACTGTAGGGAGTGAAGGGTTAGGGGGTGATGGGACTGTAGGGAGTGAAGGGTTAAGGGGTGATGGGACTGTAGGGAGTGAAGGGTTAGGGGTGATGGGACTGTAGGGAGTGAAGGGTTAGGGGTGATGGGACTGTAGGGAGTGAAGGGTTAGGGTAGGGGTGATGGGACTGTAGGGAGTGAAGGGTTAGGGTAGGGGGTGATGGGACTGTAGGGAGTGAAGGGTTAGGGTAGGGGGTGATGGGACTCTAGGGAGTGAAGGGTTAAGGGGTGATGGGACTGTAGGGAGTGAAGGGTTAGGGTAGGGGGTGATGGGACTCTAGGGAGTGAAGGGTTAAGGGGTGATGGGACTGTAGGGAGTGAAGGGTTAAGGGGTGATGGGACTGTAGGGAGTGAAGGGTTAAGGGGTGATGGGACTGTAGGGAGTGAAGGGTTAGGGTAGGGGGTGATGGGACTGTAGGGAGTGAAGGGTTAGGGTAAGGGGGTGATGGGACTGAAGGGTTAGGGTAGGGGGTGATGGGACTGTAGGGAGTGAAGGGTTAAGGGGTGATGGGACTGTAGGGAGTGAAGGGTTAAGGGGTGATGGGACTGTAGGGAGTGAAGGGTTAGGGTAGGGGGTGATGGGACTGTAGGGAGTGAAGGGTTAAGGGGTGATGGGACTGTAGGGAGTGAAGGGTTAAGGGGTGATGGGACTGTAGGGAGTGAAGGGTTAGGGGGTGATGGGACTGTAGGGAGTGAAGGGTTAGGGGGTGATGGGACTGTAGGGAGTGAAGGGTTAGGGTAGGGGGCGATGGGACTGTAGGGAGTGAAGGGTTAGGGTAGGGGGTGATGGGACTGTAGGGAGTGAAGGGTTAGGGTAGGGGGTGATGGGGACAGGGTCTGTGAATCTGAGGGTAAACTCACAGTAAAGGCACAGTACTCTGTTGATCATTCATGCTGCTGAGAAGATGAAGCAAGAAAGTAGAAGAACAAACAATAACGAAAATAAGAATATTTTCTCTTCTCCTCTCCTCTTCCCCCTTTGAGCAAGGGCCATCTTTAGATCAGGTCTCCCAAACCCTGTTCCTGGAGAGTTACCCTCCTGTAGGTTTTTGTTCCAACCCCAGTTTTAACTGACCTGATTCAGCTTATCAATTATTAGAATCAGGTGTGCTAGATTATGGTTGGAGTGAAACCCTACAGGACGGTAACTCTCCAGGAACAGGGTTGGAGAGGCCTGGTTTAGATCATTTGGCTTGCTGCACCAGAGTCAGTCTCCTTCTGTCCGTAGCACCAGAGTATTATCCTCAACAACACCTCAGAGACAGAGGAGGTTAGTGCTTCTCACTTCAGCACGCTCTCCGGCAAGCTTAAAAATGTCTACTGTGCCATACAAGACAAAGCCAATCCATTGGGCCCAACCTGCACAATGTTGACACAGACAAAAAAACAACAACGAATTTACCTAGAATCAGGACATTCTGAATCTTCTACCCAGAATCAGAACAGAACATTCTGAATCTGAATCTTCTACCCAGAATCAGAACAGAACATTCAGAACCAGGTTTGAAACTAAGAGTTATTGGTGCTCCAGCAGCTGGGAGTTGGTCTGTAGATTCTATAGTTGAAGACTAGGAGGACCACCCCTAGTGGGTGAGGTCAGGAGAAAGCCGAGCACAATTGTGGATATAGTAAAACATGATTAGAATTGGTATATTATCAGGAACTTGAACATACAATCATCCTTTTGTTTTCAAACGTGTAAAGACTATTCTACAAATTAAATATATTTGGTATAATGCAGACATTTCAATATATTAGAGAGCTTCTTCACAGCTGTACACTGCCACTGCTGGAGCCCTATTGCACTTAAATCCATCAGTTTCAGGTTAGCTGTACTGTATGTCTAACATGGATGTGCCGAGTCAACACCACTAAAACCAAATCGGCCATTTTGTGTCACAACAGAAGCCACTGGTCACTGACTGGGCAGTGTGCAGGTTGGACCTATGAGAGAATGACCTCAACATGAGACGGACAAACCGACAGACCAACAGGACTGTTTCCTTCAATCAATTCAAGTTCTTTCACTGTGTCAAGTTCCTATAGCTAGGACTCTTACATTTGGAGTAAGTTACTATGTTTTTGCATTCTGGACATGCCACACGCCCCTCTCAGCCAGCGAGCTGTGTCCTTCCAGCGAGCGTTCCTATAGCTCCAGGGCAGGTCAAGGTCAAGCTCTGGGAGGGAGGTGCCTTTAGAGGTCAAAGGTCACTCTAGGTCTATCGTGGGATATGGTGTCAGATTGGCTTGTCATATGACCTGGATGAGCCAGCTGCCCCTCACTGTGGTCACTGAAGTAATGAGGGGTGTGGGCTTAGAGAGCAGAGAGGTGGGTTGTAAGAGTTAAGAGTTTCTCTGGGGGAGGGAGAGTGACTTCAGGAATAGGGTGTGTGTGTGTGTGTGTGGATGGGGTGATTTCTTTTTTTTTGGGGGGGGGGGGGGTGGCAAGAGTGATCAGATCTCACAGTTACAGTTTCTGCTTCCCTGAGATGATGCTGCTGTAGAGCTCCTGATGCAGCTCCACATAGCGCCCCCTGGTGGGGTCCAGGAAGTACAGTTTGTCTGATACCATGCTGGGGTCAAAACCGTCCCGCCGCATGTCTGTCTTCTGGAACTTATAGGTGCCTGGAGGAGGAGCAAGGGGGAGGGGGGGGGGTTGAATTAGAGACTCAAGTAGAACAGCTAATACATGATCAGTTTTGTATTTTTAGTTCAATATGAATAAGATTATATGGACAGAAGGGACCTGATCCTAGATCCACAGTCCTACTTCATCACTTCTTGAATACAGTCCCTGACCTCCCCCTGAGGAGATGATACAACATACACTGAGTGTACAAAACATTAGGAACACCTGTTCTTTCCATGACAAACTGACTAGGTGACTCCAGGTGAAAGCGATGATCCCTTATTATTTATACATTTTTCGTATTTTTTTTACCCCAAATTTAACTCCTCTGAAACACGGCCCTGCCAAGCCACACTGCTTCTTGACACACTGCTCACTTAACCCGGAAGCCAGCCGTACCAATGTGACGGAGGAAACACCGTACAACTGGCGACCGTAGTCAGCCTGCATGCGCCGGGCCTGCCACAGGAGTCGCTAGAGCGCGATGGGACAAGGACATCCCGGCCGGCCAAACCCTCCCCTACCCCGGACAATGCTGGGCCAATTGTGCGCCGCCTCATGGGTCTCCCAGTCGCGCCACAGCCTGGGATCGAACCCGGGTCTGTAGTGACGCTGCACCACTTGGGAGGCCCCTTATAATCCCTTATTGATGTCACTTGTTAAATCCACTTCAAATCAGTGTAGATGAAGGGGAGGAGACAGGTTAAAGAAGGATTTTTAAGCCTTGAGACATGGATTGTGTATGTGTGCCATTGAGGGTGAATGGGCAAGACAAATGATTTAAGTGCCTTTTAACAGGGTATGATAGTAGGTACCAGGCGCACTGGTTTTGTGTCAAGAACTACAACGCTGCTGGGTTTTTCATGTTCAACAGTTTCCCGTGTGTATTAAGGTCCACCACCCAAAGGATATCCAGCCGACTTGACAACTGGAGTCAACATGGGCCAGCATCCCTGTGGAACGCTTTGATAACTTGTAGAGTCTGTTCCCAGACGAATTGAGGCTCTTCTGAGAGCAAAAGGGGGGGGGTGCAACTCAATATTAGGAAGGTGTTCCTAATGTTTTATATACTCAGTGTATAACATAAGTAACAGATACTGTATACATGACCAACTGCACCCACCTGTCTTGTTGACCTCTTTGAGGAAGCGTAGGAAGACGGGTCGTGCGTAGGGTGGCAGAGCTTTCTCTAGATCCTTCCCAAACTTCTCCAGGTCTGTAGATCTCTCTGGATCTGCTACGGCGGCCATCCCAGCCTTCCCCTCAGCCCCTGAGACATGCAAAGGAAACATTTGATTGTATAAAGCATCAGCCTGCTACAGGGGTCTGAGTTAAAAAGTCCCAGTCCCCTCTGCCCCAGACACATGCATCAGAAAACAGTGATTTCAGAAAGTATTCACACCGACTTTTTCCACATTTAGTTCTTTATTTCACCTTTAATTTAACCAGGTAGGCCAGCTGAGAACAAGTTCTCATTTACAACTGCGTCCTGGCCAAGATAAAGCAAAATGACAAAAACAACAGTTACATACAAACATACAGTCAATAATACAATATAAAAATCTATATACAGTGAATAAAAGTAGTGAGATTAGGGAGGTAAGGTGATAAATAGGCCATAGTGGCAAAATAATTACAATTTAGCATTAACACTGGAGTGATAGATGTGCAGATGAAAGTAGAAATACTGGTGTGCAAAAGAGCAAAAAAATAACAATATGGGGATGAGGTAGTTGGGTGGGCTATTTACAGATGGGCTGTGTACAGGTGCAGTGCTGCTCTGACAGCTGATGCTTATAGTTAGTGAGGGAGATATAAGCCTCCAGCTTGAACTTCTTCCACTTTCTAATAATTGCACCAACAGTTGTTGCCTTCTCACCAAGCTGCTTGCCTATTGTCCTGTAGCCCATCCCAGCCTTGTGCAGGTCTACAATTTTATCCCTGATGTCCTTACACAGCTCTGGTCTTGGCCATTGTGGAGAGGTTGGAGTCTATTTGGTTGAGTGTGTGGACAGGTGTCTTTTATACAGGTAACGAGTTCAAACAGGTGCAGTTAATACAGGTAATGAGTGGAGAACAGGAAGGCTTCTTAAAGAAAACCTAACAGGTCTGTGAGAGCCGGAATTCTTACTGGTTGGTAGGTGATCAAATACTTATGTCATGCAATACAATGCGATTTTCTGGATTTTTGTTTTAGATTCCATCTCTCACAGTGTACCTATGATAAAAATGACAGACCTCTACATGCTTTGTAAGTAGGAAAACCTGCAAAATCGGCAGTGTATCAAATACTTGTTCTCCCCACTGTAGATGGTCCAAATATTCAAGCTCTGTCAAGTTGGTTTTTGATCATTGCTAAACAGACTTGCCAGAGATTTTCAAACCAATTTAAGTAAAAACTATAACAAGGCCACTCCGGAAGATTCAATGTCATCTTGGTAAGCGACTCCAGTGTATATTTTGCCTTGTGTTTTAAGTAATTGTCCTACTGA
Organism: Oncorhynchus masou masou; assembly: GCF_036934945.1. NCBI lineage: Eukaryota > Metazoa > Chordata > Actinopteri > Salmoniformes > Salmonidae > Oncorhynchus > Oncorhynchus masou. Next base: position 13,023,019 of record NC_088222.1, read on the forward strand.
AAGGTGAAGGTCTCTGTGTCTATTGGAAAGCAGACTGAACCAGGTTTACCTGTAGGATTTTGCCTGTGCTTTGCTCTATTCCATTTATTTTTTTATCTTAAACTCCCTACTCCTTGCCGATGGCAAGCATACCCATAACATGATGCAACCACCACCATGCTTGAAAATATGAAGAGTGGTACTCAGTGATGCGTTTGCCCCAAACATAACGTGTTGTATTCAGAACAAAAAGTTAATTTCTTTGCCACATTTCTTGCAGTTTTACTTTAGTGCCTTATTGTCAACAGGGCACATGTTTTGGAATATTTGTATTCTGTACAAGCTTCCTTTTGACTGTTATTTATGTTAGCATTGTGGAGTAACTACAATGTTGTTGATCCATCCTCAGTTATCTCCTATAACAGCAATTAAACTCTGTTTTAAAATCACTTATGGCTTTATGGTAGAGTCAAATTAACATGAAATGATCTGGCAACAGATCTGACTTTGCTGCAGTCAGTATGCAAATTGCAGGCTCCCTCAACTGCTCCCTCAACTTGAGACATCTTTGGCATTGTGTTGTGACAAAACTGCACATTTTAGAGTGCCCTTTTATTGTCCCGAGCCCAAGGTGCACTTGTGTAATGATCATGGTGTTTAATTAGCTTCTTGATATGCCACACCTGTCAGGTGGATGGATTATCTTGGCAAAGAATAAATGCTCACTAACAGGGGGGGTGTAAACAAATTTGTACACAATTTTTGTGCATATGGACAATTTCTGCGATGTTTTATTTCAGATCATGAAACCAACACTTTACATGTTGCGTTTATATTTTTGTTCAGTGTAAGGTGGTGGTATAGTCCCCTCAGCGCCTGATGCACCATAAAACATGTTAAGATTATTTTTATCACTGACAATTAATTGATGGTAACAGGCATCTGCATTCATCAAGTATTTCACAACTGCTGTAAGGACCAAGGAGCCTGTTGGAATTGCCTTGAAAACATGCTGCAGTGATGACGTCATGGGCCACACAGCCCAAACCCAGTTCGCTGCTGCTTAGTTCACATTACGACCAGCAGGCTACACAGTTCACAACATCCTTCAAATAGAAAGTGCAAAGCAAAGCACACACCTTTGATAATCCATTGAAATTCAGAGCACTATCCCCACTGGGCACACACTGGTTGAATCAACGTTGTTTTCACGTCCTTTCAATGAAATTACGTTGAACCAACACGGAACAGACGTTGAATAGACGTTCTTTTTAGGCACTTTCTTCTCCTCCTTTCACCAAAACTGGGGATCTGGGGTGGGTTTCCCTTAAGCTTTGTAGCTAACATGGTACTTTATCTATCTCGACCACGCCGTCCCACACCACTCGTAGAACAGCAAAACGCTTCATTTTGCGCATTTCGTTTGTTCACACAGAAGAAACATCAATGGTCACCCTCTCTTGGCTGTGCAGCGGAGTTGTCAGACAGAAAGTAGGTGCCAGGCTAGCTAAGAACCTTTCTTTGGGGAAACTATAATACTCTGTATGAGAACTGTTGTACCAGTTTGGGCAGTGGAGGCCCAGTTGTATGATTGGTTTTGGTGTCATGATAACAAAGACAATGTCCCCATTGTTGTAAATTGAAAATCAATACAGACAATGGTGGAAAAAGAGCTGTGTGGTGGTTTGGAGTGGTTACTGTACCTGGCACCTCCACTCCGTAGACTACCACGTCCATCATGTCGAGCAGACGGCTCAGGGTTCCCTCCACCTCTGTGGTCGACACGTTCTCTCCCTTCCAACGGAACGTGTCCCCTGTACGATCCTTAAAGTACATGTAGCCATACTGGTCCATGACTAGGACGTCGCCTGGAGAGAGAAAGCAAACAGATCAGTAACAAAGCTGTACGATCCTTAAAGTACATGTAGCCATACTGGTCCATGACTAGGAAAGACACCTGGAGAGAGAAAGCAAACAGATCAGTAACAAAGCTGTGCGTTTGTAAAAGTACATGTAACCATATGGGTCCATGATGAGGACCGCCATTTTTATTTAGCCAGGACAGTCCACTCAGTAACAAATACCACTTATCCAGACAGAGACTTGTGAAATGCAGTCATCTTTGACTGGGCCAAGGTTAACTTCTTCGATATAGGGGGCACTCTTAATTTTTGGATAAAAAAAAGGTTCCCATTTTAAACAAGATATTTTGTCACGAAAAGATGCTCGACTATGCATATAATTGACAGCTTTGGAAAGAAAACACTCTGACGTTTCCAAAACTGCAAAGATATTATCTGTGAGTGCCGCAGAACTGATGCTACAGGTGAAACCAAGATGAAATTTCAAACAGGAAATGGCCCAGATTCTGAAGGCGCTGTGTTCCAATGTCTCCTTATATGGCTGTGAATGCGCCAGGAATGAGCCTACACTTTCTGTCGTTTCCCCAAGGTGTCTGCAGCATTGTGATGTATTTGTAGGCATATCATTGGAAGATTGACCATAAGAGACTACATTTACCAGGTGCCCGCTTGGTGTCCTCCGTCAAAATTATTGCATAATCTCCAGCTGCGTGCATTTTTCCATTTTCTTCAGAGGAGAAACACAACTGCCACGAATGATTTATCATCGAATAGATATGTGAAAAACACCTTGAGGATTGATTCTAAACAACGTTTGCCATGTTTCTGTCAATATTATGGAGTTAATTTGGAAAAAAGTTTGGCGTTGTAATGACTGAATTTTCAGTTTTTTTTCTTAGCCAAACGTGATGAACAAAACGGAGCGATTTCTCCTACACAAATAATATTTTGGAAAAACGGAACATTTGCTATCTAGCTGAGACTCCTCATTGAAAACATCCGAAGTTCTTCAAAGGTAAATTATTTTATTTGAATGCTTTTCTTGTTTTTGTGAAAATGTTGCCTGCTGAATGCTAGGCTAATGCTATGCTAGCTATCAATACCTCTTACACAAATGCTTGTGTAGCGATGGTTGAAAAGCATATTTTGAAAATCTGAGATGACAGTGTTGTTAATTCGGAAAACGTTTGACGTTTTGGTGACTGAATTTTCGGTTCGGTAGCCAAATGTGATGTACAAAACGGAGCGATTTCTCCTACACAAAGATTCTTTCAGGAAAAACTGAACATTTGCTATGTAACTGAGAGTCTCCTCATTGAAAACATCCGAAGCTCTTCAAAGGTAAATTATTTTATTTATTTGGTTATCTGGTTTTTGTGAAAATGTTGCGTGCTAAATGCTACTCAAAATACTAAGCTAGCTTAGCATACTCTTACACAAATTAGTGATTTGCTATGGTTCAAAAGCATATTTTGAAAATCTGAGATGACAGTGTTGTTAAGAAAAGGCTAAGCTTGAGAGCAGGTGCATCATTTTCATTTTATTTGCGATTTTCAGAAATCGTTAACGTTGCGTTATGCTAATGAGCCTGAGGCTTTATTCACGATCCTGGATCCGGGGTGGGGAGTATCAAGAGGTTAACAAAAGGCTAAGCTTGTGAGTGAATATATTTCTTTCATTTATTTGAGATTTTCATGAATAGTTAACGTTGCATTATGCTAATGAGCTTGAAGCTATGATTACGCTCCCGGATACGGGATTGCTCAATGCTAGAGGTTAAGCTCTGTAGTAGATACCTCAACACCTCAGTCAGAATGTGTGCGTGAGGGAGAGAAAGACAGACAAATAAAGTCTCTCTCAGTCTATAAAGTTAAATAGCTTCTCACCTGAGAGATAGGCAGTGTCTCCCTTCTTGAAGACACTGTTAGCAGTCTTCTTGCTGTTGGCTCCTTCGTTCACGTAGCCGTCAAACCTTCTCAGGGGGTCTTTCTGATTGATCCTGCCTACCAACTGGCCGGGCTCACCTAGAGAGAGAGCGAGAGAGATAGATAAATTTGGATTTTTCCACAAGGACATATACAGGATACTACCCTCCACAACAACTTTCACTCCAAATCAAAACTCCAAACCTACAACATGATTTTGGACAAAATTACATGGAAGGATTCCTACTACCAAAGATTCTTATTCCCAAGGACTATACAGCAAGTGCCAACAACCAAGAAAAGAAGCACAACGGAAACCTGAAAACTCCATCCAACCTGGAACTGAGTGACTAATGTTTAGTCTGAAGCTACTTTTAAAGCCTAGACATTACGGCAGGGTAGCCTAGTGGTTAGAGCGTTGGACTAGTAACTGAAAGGTTGCAAGTTCAAACCCCCGAGCTGACAAGGTACAAATATGTCATTCTGCCCCTGAACAGGCAGTTAACCCACTGTTCCTAGGCCTTCATTGACAATAAGAGTTTGTTCTTAACTGACTTGCCTAGTTAAATAAAGGTAAAAAAAATAAAAGAATTACAAAAAGATGTATTGAATTTGAGCGCTCCCTCTACTCTACCGTGCCCTAATTGTATTACTGCTGATGATATCTGGAAATGTACAGGTACACATTGGCCCATCTACTGTTGTTTGTCCATGTTTTATGCTGCTACCATGTTGAAGTCATGTGGTGTTGAACAGATCCGTCTGCAACTTCAATTAGCAGTGAGGTTTGTGAGAGGTGTCAAAGCTTCACCCATCCAATTGCAGAGGCCTTTGAAGCCCCCTCCCTCTGTGCAGAGGTCATTACAATACAGTACCCCCTGGATGTAAAAAATGAGAAGCCATGGAAAGAGGACAAAATAAGCTCCTTATGGACCATAAAGAGACTTTTTGTTGACTGCTATAAAAATGGTCCCCTGATGCAGGCGCTGAACGTAAGCAACTTAATTTTCCACACAGACCATCCCCTGGCATGGCACAGAGCTATATTAACACACTACCCCTCTGTTAACAGGGGGGTGTTCACAAAGGGTAGAAACTCAGGAAAATATTAAATAATGACCGAGTCAGCCAATGTCAACCTGTACAAGTCTGGAACAGTATTGGTACAGGGCAATCCCAAAACAGTTTCAGCTGGACTTTCTCATAATCATAGAGGGAGTGCAGCAGGAGAAGCTCTCTTATGAGAAAGATACCGAGCGTGTCAGACCTCTTCATTACTCAACCCCACAGATGAGTAACCCCAAGAGGAAAGTTAACCTCCCAGCACAGAGCACTAGTCCCTCATTGAAATGAAGGATAAAATTCACCCAGCTAGAAGTAAGGCAGGTGGAGCTGGAACAGCAGGTGAAAACACTCCAGCCAACACAAAAGAATTTGTCCAGCTCAACAACATCCCCTCAACCAGAACTGGCGAGCCATGTCTGCACTCTGGACTGTGGTGAGACAACATTAACAGGAGAAAGAGCAGAACACTAGAGGAGAAGGTGGGAACGATGACGTGTGACAAAACAACCCATTAGAGACAGGCCACCCCCGCAGAGAAGTCAGCAGAACAGCCCCCCTCAGACCCTGACCATAGCCTCAACATCACAGCAGGATAGACAAATGAAGAAGCCCACACACACTCTGTGGCTTGTGTTCCTTATGGACTCGAATGGGAAATATATACAAGAAAATAAACTGTGGTGTCCAAACACCTAGCACGCCCTAGACCTTCTGTCTGAGGACCAACTAGGGTCACCCAGCCACATAATAATACACACATGCACAAACGACCTGAGAGCCGAGCAGGAAAGGGTGGCCACAGCACTCAAGGGAGTGATTGGAAAAGCTTATTCTACTTTTCTCAATGCACAAGTGGTTATCTCCACCCTGCAACCATAGGGCGGGTAAACACAAGTATTTCCCGTGACTGTGCCTCAAAACCAAATGTATACCTAACCCACCACTCCCCCCTGGACTTGAACTGCCTTTAAGACCAGGTCCATCTGTACAAGGCAGCAGAGCCCACCTTTGCCAGAACCCTAAAGGACATTGCCCTCAACCGCAGCCCCAACACCTCACACAGGAGCCACAGATCAACAGACCACCTGCCAAGACCACATCCAATCAGTACCCCCCTGCCCCCCAAACCAACCATGCCCCACCCCGTATAGGCCCCTTCAGATCAGACCTATGCCCCCACCTGCCCACCCCATACCCCCCACTCCCGCAAAGAGGGCCTAAATATGAAAAGTCACACATACGCCCAGGCCGTGAGCAGGCAAACAGGCCCACTCTTACACTAACATGTACCAGATGCTCATCAGCCTCTTCTCACACTTACTGGTCTGAGGCCAAACCACACAATTAACATTGGACACTTTTGGAACACAAAGCCTTCCATCTCATCCTGGAATATCCAAGGCCTGAGGTCATCTGCCTTTGGCCTAAAGAGCAGGAACCTGGACTTCACCAAAGAACTCAGAAATACAGACATTGTCATCCTACAATAAACATGGTATAGAGGAGATGGACCCACTGGTTGCCCTCTAGGTTACAGAGAGCTGGTAGTCCCATCCACCAAACTACCAGGTGTGAAACAGGGAAGGGACTCAGGGGGTATGCTAATTTAGTATAGAGCTGACCTAACTCACTCCATTAAATTAATCAAAACAGGAACATTTTACGTTTGGCTAGAAATGCAAAAGGAAATGGTCTTAACAGAGAAAAATGTCCTCCTGTGTGCTACCTACAGTGGGGAGAACAAGTATTTTATAACCTGCAAAATCGGCAGTGTTTCCTACTTAAAAAATTAGACATCTACATGCTTTGTATCATAGGTACACTTCAACTGTGAGAGACGGAATCTAAAACAAAAATCCAGAAAATCACATATGAGACCAATGTCATTGGTCTCATATATTAAAATAGCATACAAAAACAAATGGATAGCGTACAATCATAGATACAATTAGGCTACATAAGCCTACAAACGTTTAAAACAGCACAATCACAGTCATCACAAGAATGGCTTCAGATCAACGTCTACGTTGAGACCGAAGGGAACAAGAGTCTTTAAACTATCCCCAATATTGAATCTCCTCTCCCTGAAAATACTTTGTTAGTTACTTTTGATGTTGAGTCGTTATACACAAATATTCCACATGAGGGCGGTATTGAAGCCATGGAACATGTTCTTCTGCAACGTGACCCTAATGAACTACCTTCCAGTGCATGCATAACATTGGCTGAAATGGTACTCACACACAACTACTTCATGTTTCTAAATGATTTCTTTATTCAGACAAAGGGTACTTCTATGGGGTCCCCCATGGCTCCGAACTATGCTCATTTGTATGTGGGTTACATGGAGAAACAGTCTAAAAACAGTTTATTTTTTAAGTGTCCCACTCCATCTTTGCCAATCCATGTCAGTTAGTGCCATCTTTGCCCACAATGGAAATAACCTTTTAAGATGTATTTTGTTATCCTTGATGATTGTCTTCAATTGTATGTGGAGGCGTCACCAGCTGGCGCCCTTGTGTCTGTATTTAAATGTTAAAAACGAAATCATTAATCAAACCCTATCATTGAAGTCTCAAGGAATGACTAGTCATCTAGCTCTGAGTAGAACTGCTCTTTCACATTGTCAGGGCTTGGTTATTGTCAGGGCTTGGTAATGTAGGGCTTGGTTATTGTCAGGGCTTGGTAATGTAGGGCTTGGTTATTGTCAGGGCTTGGTTATTGTCAGGGCTTGGTAATGGTCAGGGCTTGGTTATTGTCAGGGCTTGGTAATGTAGGGCTTGGTTATTGTCAGGGCTTGGTTATTGTCAGGGCTTGGTTAGGGCTTGGTTATTGTCAGGGCTTGGTTATTGTCAGGGCTTGGTTATTGTCAGGGCTTGGTTATTGTCAGGGCTTGGTAATGTAGGGCTTGGTTATTGTCAGGGCTTGGTAATGTAGGGCTTGGTTATTGTCAGGGCTTGGTTATTGTCAGGGCTTGGTTATTGTCAGGGCTTGGTTATTGTCAGGGCTTGGTTATTGTCAGGGCTTGGTAATGTAGGGCTTGGTTATTTGTAATGTCAGGGCAGGGCTTGGTTAATTGTAGGGCTTGGTTATTGTCAGGGCTTGGTAAGGGCTTGTAATGGGGCTTGGTTATTGTCAGGGCTTGGTTAGGGCTTGGTAATGTAGGGCTTGGTTATTGTCAGGGCTTGGTAATGTAGGGCTTGGTTATTGTCAGGGCTTGGTAATGTAGGGCTTGGTTATTGTCAGGGCTTGGTAATGTAGGGCTTGGTTATTGTCAGGGCTTGGTAATGTAGGGCTTGGTTATTGTCAGGGCTTGGTTATTGTCAGGGCTTGGTTATTGTCAGGGCTTGGTTGTAGGGTCTTGTCAGGGCTTGGTGTATTGTCAGGGCTTGGTAATGTAGGGCTTGGTTATTGTCAGGGCTTGGTTATTGTCAGGGCTTGGTTATTGTCAGGGCTTGTCAGGGCTTGGTATGTCAGGGCTTGGTTATTGTCAGGGCTTGGTTATTGTCAGGGCTTGGTTATTGTCAGGGCTTTGTAGTATGGGGCTTGGTTATGTAGGGCTTGGTTATTGTCTTGTTATTGTCAGGGCTTGGTTGGTTATTGTCAGGGCTTGGTAATGTTAGGGCTTGGTTATTGTCAGGGCTTGGTAATGTATTGTCAGGGCTTGGTTATTGTCAGGGCTTGGTTATTGTCAGGGCTTGGTTATTGTCAGGGCTTAGTTATTGTCAGGGCTTGGTTATTGTCAGGGCTTGGTTATTGTCAGGGCTTGGTTATTGTCAGGGCTTTGTAATGTAGGGCTTGGTTATTGCCAGGGCTTGGTTATGTAGGTGCGTAGGCACTAATTATTGTGGCATGCCTGGTCTTGTTGAGAGGAATCCTGATTTTCACAAGGCTCATTTCTGCCAGAAGGTGTCATGCAGATGTGTGAAGGTTGGTCTACCCCATGTACTCTGTCCTTGTCGTTTTGTTTCCCTTTCCACCTATAGCCACCTACTGGCTCAATGATGGTGCCATCGTCAGCTAACCTCGTTTCACTCAGAGCTGCTATGTCAATCTCACATCTGCTCAGTTCCCTGGACAGCAAGGCAGCTTTTTTGGTGTTTTATTAGGATCCCCATTAGCTGTTGCAAAAGCAGCAGCTACTCTTCCTGGGGTCCAGGCACGCCGCTTTGCGTCGTGCCTAAGAACAGCCCTTAGCCAGGGTATATTGGCCATATACCACACCCCCTTGTGCCTCATGTGTTAATTAACCCATAGGTGGGGTAGTGGTTGACGGATGCCAGGGTGGGCCGGCACACCTCGTTTCTGGGGCCCACAACTGCTCAGAGATCTCCTGTAGTTTAGCCTGGAGTCTCTTGATACATGTTTCTTAGAGCCCCCAAAGACTAGGCCCGGCTCTGACTGCATGTGTAGGTACAGATGTGGGTAGACATGTGGGTACGGATGTGGGTAGGCAGGTGGGTACGATGTGGATAGGCAGACACACAAGAAACTGCGGACCCTCATGATGAGTTCAGATGTTTTTCTGGGGCGGCCCCCACCCACATCAAAGTTGCCCATCTCACCCATACCAGGCTTGCACAGCATTCAGAATGTCAGGGTTAAGGTCTGCTATACTAAAACCATCCAGGCCTGAGAGAGTAATACTATATAGCTATACTAGTAGTGACGTACCAGGCCCACAGGGAATGCAGACGCCATCGGGGCCTCTGATGAGCTCCATGGTCTCCTCATCTACCTTCACCAGTCTGATGGGGTAGATGAAGGGGAGGATCTGGCTGTTGAAACCACATGCTCCTGTCTGTAACAGAGACAATACCATACTGTTACCGTCAACCTATCTGAAACCACTGAACCTCTGTTCAGCTTTACAGCAACACACCATAGCTATGATTCAGCAAATCAATGGGAGAATGGAGACAGACAGCATGCAGTCCAAATTCAATACAAAGTGACAGAGGCCATCACTGACCACTATACCCTCATCTTTACTTTGAGGATGAAATACCATGTGTTTTTATGTGCATTGAGATGTGAAGTGAGAGCCATAATAAAGATCAACACTACACAGAAGATGTTCATTCCCTGGGACCACACACTATAGAAAAAGCAGGCCCTCAGAGCCAAAATGTCTGCCAATACCATAAAATAACTATGAGAGTATCATCATTTGCTTTCAGCTCTTTGCTGTGAGATCCAAAATGTCCTCCTAGCGCCTCACCATGTTGTCGAAGTTTCCCAGGCTACAGTTGCACTCTGTGGCTCCGTAGAACTCTGCTATCTGTGGTACGTTGAAGCGAGAGGTGAACTCTTCCCAGATGGACTGGCGCAGGCCGTTACCGAGCGCCATACGGACCTTGTGTTTACCCTCTATGTCCTTTACCGGCTGGTTCAACAGGTACCGGCAGATCTCCCCGATGTACTGGACAATCTGGAGATCAGAGAGACGAACAGTCAGTGAGTCAGTCACCAGCACAATGAGACGAGTGCAGATAAGTGAAGAACCCACACCAATCTACAGATCAAAATATTATTTTATTATTCCCCAAATCTTCTGAGTTTGTTGTCTTTGGGTACTTCTGTAGAACAACAGTCTTATAATGCTGTCTACACACATGACTTCCTGTTTATTTACATTTTACTACTTTGACCACCTGAACAGATTTTTCCCTAAACCCTAATGGTAAATCCAAAATATCCTTGAGCTATCGCTGTAGATAAACATCAACACAGTTGAACAGAGCAGTAACACAAAACATGCATCTTCTCTCTACTGGTCTCCTATTCTGTACATATGTGTCATACAGTCTCTGAGCTACTGGCAGTCAGCTAGCAGCGTGTCTCTGTCTCACCGTGCAGTTGTACTTGGCACAGTCGTCCCAGAACCGGGAGGCAGAGAACTTCTTCTTGATGACCACCGTCATGCCGTGGATCAGGCACTGCCCCACGCCAACAATGTTTCCTGGAGAAGACATGCACACGTGTTTCAGAAACAATTACAATGGACGGACCACACACACACACACACACACACACACACACACACACACACACACACACACACACACACACACACACACACACACACACACACACACACACACACACACACACACACACACACACACACACACACACACACACACACACACACACACACACACACACACACACACACACACACACACACACACGTTACCTGCGGAGTGGTAGAGTGGAAGGCAATCGTACAACACATCATCAGACGTCATACCGAAGCCGTAGTATACCAAGGCTGCCATGCGGTAGTACCTATCAAACACACAGGTGAGAGAAAGAGTGAATTAGAAGACGGGATAAGATGGGAAAGAGGGAGAAAAGAGAGCTCCAGAGAGTGAGAAAAGAGAGCTCCAGAGAATGAGAAAAGAAAGCTCCAGAGAGTGAGAAAAGAAAGCTCCAGAGAGTGAGAAAAGAGAGCTCCAGAGAGTGAGAAAAGAGAGCTCCAGAGAGTGAGAAAAGAGAGCTCCAGAGAGTGAGAAAAGAGAGCTCCAGAGAGTGAGCGAGAGAGAGCGAGTGAGCGAGAGAGAGCAAGAGCACGGGAGCTCCAGAAAGAAAGTGAGTGAGAGAGCGAGCTCCACAGAGAGCGAGAGAGAGCGAGCGCCACAGAGAGCGAGCGCCACAGAGCGAGCGCCACAGAGAGCGAGCGCCAAAGATCGAGAGAGAGCCACAGAGAGCGAGAGAGATAGCGAGCGCCACAGAGAGCGAGAGAGATAGCGAGCGCCACAGAGAGCGAGAGAGATAGCGAGCGCCACAGAGAGCGAGAGAGATAGCGAGCGCCACAGAGAGCGAGAGAGATAGCGAGCGCCACAGAGAGCGAGAGAGATAGCGAGCGCCACAGAGAGTGAGAGCCACAGAGAAGAGCGCCACAGAGAGCGAGAGAGCGAGCGCCACAGAGAGCGAGAGAGCGAGCGCCACAGAGAGCGAGAGAGCGAGCGCCACAGAGAGAGAGCGACAGAGAGCGAGCGAGCGCCACAGAGCGTGCGCCACACAGAGCGAGAGAGAGCGTGCCCCACAGAGAGCGAGAGAGAGCGTGCCCCACAGAGAGCGAGAGAGAGCGTGCCCCACAGAGAGCGAGAGAGAGCGTGCCCCACAGAGAGCGAGAGAGAGCGTGCCCCACAGAGAGCGAGAGAGAGCGTGCGCCACAGAGAGCGAGAGAGAGCGTGCCCCACAGAGAGCGAGAGAGAGCGTGCCCCACAGAGAGCGAGAGAGAGCGTGCCCCACAGAGAGCGAGAGCCACAGAGAACGAGAGAGAGCGTTCGCCACAGAGTGACAGAGAGCGAGAGAGAGCGTGCGCCACAGAGAGCGAGAGAGAGCGCGCCCCACAGAGAGCGAGAGAGAGCGCGCGCCACAGAGAGCGAGAGAGAGCGCGCGCCACAGAGAGCGAGAGAGAGCGCGCGCCACAGAGAGCGAGAGAGAGCCTGCGCCACAGAGAGCGAGAGAGAGCCTGCGCCACAGAGAGCGAGAGAGAGCCTGCGCCACAGAGAGCGAGAGAGAGCCTGCGCCACAGAGAGCGAGAGAGAGCCTGCGCCACAGAGAGCGAGAGCCTGACAGAGAGCGAGAGAGCTGCGCCACAGAGAGCGAGAGAGAGCCTGCGCCACAGAGAGCGAGAGAGAGCCTGCGCCACAGAGAGCGAGAGAGAGCGTGCGCCACAGAGAGCGAGAGAGAGCGTGCGCCACAGAGAGCGAGAGAGCGTGCGCCACAGAGAGCGAGAGAGCGTGCGCCACAGAGAGAGAGAGCGTGCGCCACCGAGAGAGAGAGAGAGCGTGCGCCACAGAGAGAGAGAGAGAGAGCGTGCGCCACAGAGAGCGAGAGCCACAGAGAGCGTGAGCCACAGAGAGCGTGAGCCACAGAGAGCGAGAGAGAGCGAGCGCCACAGAGAGCGAGAGAGAGCGAGCGCCACAGAGAGCGAGAGCCACAGAGAGCGAGAGAGAGCGTTCGCCACAGAGCGACAGAGAGCGAGAGAGAGCGTGCGCCACAGAGAGTGAGAGAGAGCGCGCCCCACAGAGAGCGAGAGAGAGCGTGCACCACAGAGAGCGAGCGCCACAGAGAGCGAGAGAGAGCGTGCGCCACAGAGAGCGAGAGAGAGCGTGCGCCACAGAGAGCGAGAGAGAGCGTGCGCCACAAAGAGTGTGCGCCACAGAGAGCGAGAGAGAGTGTGCGCCACAGAGAGCGAGCGCCACAGAGAGCGAGAGAGCGTGAGCCACAGAGAGCGTGCGAGAACGTGCGCCACAGAGAGCGCGAGCGCGACACAGAGAGAGAGAAAGATATATACATATATATATCTAAGATCCAGAGTGCATACCTGCTGTGCACCACGATGGCAGCTTTGGGCATCCCGGTGGTCCCAGATGTGTAGATGTAGAACAGACGATCTGGAAGACCGACATATGGGGAGAAATCAATAAAAACATACAACAGACCTACAATAGAAAACAGTGGAGAAAGCAGTAAAACTCGGGGCTTGATTGATCTTGCCTGGAATACTCCAGAAATTGCAAACACTGCACTTTAGACAGGTTCAATCAAACATTGCACTTTAGACAGGTTCAATCAAACACTGCACTTTAGACAGGTTCAATCAAACACTGCACTTTAGACAGGTTCAATCAAACACTGCAGTTTAGACAGGTTCAATCAAACACTGCACTTTAGACAGGTTCAATCAAACACTACACTTTAGACAGGTTCAATCAAACACTGCACTTTAGACAGGTTCAATCAAACACTACACTTTAGACAGGTTCAATCAAACACTGCACTTCAGACAGGTTCAATCAAACACTGCACTTCAGACAGGTTCAATCAAACGCTAAAACGTATTGGAAAGAAAAATACTAACCGAGTCCAGGTTTGGCTCCTTCTAAACTGACTGAGTGTGATTGGACAGATTGATTAACTGACCAGTGAAGCAGCGGTCTGGGCGGATGGGCAGGTGGGTCGGGGCGGCATCCAGTAGAGGCTCCAGGCACTCTGTCCCTGAGGGGACACGTTTGGGGTCCCAGTCCCCTGAACACAGCATCTGTACCGTCTTCCCCATGGAACTGTGGACCTCACACACAGCTGTAGGACAGAGGGAGGGAGGACGGGGAAGAGGGAGAGAAAGGGAGTGGGAGGTAGAGAGAGCAAGGGAGAGAAAGGGAGTGGGAGGTAGAGAGAGAACGAAAGGGGGCGATAGGGAGAGAGAGATGGAGAGTGAGACAAGACAGGAAAGTGATCTTAAAGTTAATGTCACAGAAACAGAGAATCAAATAAAACCCTTGGTTTCCCAGACTCAGACTAAGCCTGGTCCTAGACTAAAAAGAATGTAGTCCAGCACTAGTCCAAATCTACAGTATGTCCAGGAATGGGCCTTTAGCATGTACAATTTACTTAAATAAAGATTTATAGCCCCCTGTCCATCTCTCCATCCACTTCCTCCCTCCATCCGTCATTCAAACAATCCCTCCAGCCACCTGTCACTCAGCCACTCCCTCCATCCCACAGCCTCCCTCCCTCCCACCATCCATCCTCCCTCCCACCATCCATCCATCCTCCCTCCATCCATCCTCCATCCCACATCCTCCCTCCATCACCCATCCTCCCTCCATCACCCATCCTCCCTCCATCCCACATCCTCCCTCCATCACCCATCCTCCCTCCATCCTTCCTCAATCCTCCCTCCATCACCCATCCTCCCTCCATCACCCATCCTCCCTCCATCACCCATCCTCCACCCATCTTCCCTCCATCACCCATCCTCCCTCCATCACCCATCCTCCCTCCACCCTCCCTCCATCACCCATCCTCCCTCCATCACCCATCACCCATCCTCCCCCAATCCTTCCTCCATCCTCCCTCCCTCCCTCCATCCATCCTTCCTTCCTTCCTCCATCCATCCATCCTCCCTCCATCACCCATCCTCCCTCCATCACCCATCCTCCCTCCATCACCCATCCTCCCCCCATCACCCATACTGCCTCCATCACCCATCCTCCCTCCACTAACTCCCCTGGTCCTCACCCTCGGTCAGCTCGCTGCCGAACACCACAGCCTTAGCGTTTGAGATGGTGACGCAGTGCACCAGGGCCTCCAGCCGCAGGTTAAAGTTGATCAGAGCAGCCTCCACTCCTATCTTGGCCATGCCCAGCCAGAGGCCCACGTACTGGGACCGGTTCTCCATGAAGAGAGCCACCACATCCCCTTCCACGAAGCCCCTCTGGAGCAGCAGGTTGGCTACACGGTTGGAGTACTCATCCAGCTGCCGGAAGGACCACTTCTCGCCTGTGCCCTCGAAAATGAGCGCAGTCTTGTCCCCATGGCGACGCACCGTCTCGGCAAAGATTTTAGGGAGGGTGTTTCGTTCCTTCAGGTGACGATTGACGTTTGACTTCACCTTGAGGAGGACGCCTGCCGCACTGTGGAGGAGAGGGAGGTTAAAGAGGGGCTGAGAAACAACAACTCAGAACTAAGAGCCTAAAGAGAACACAACGTTAATATGAATGTAGAGACATGGTGGTAAACTAGCAGGACTTGCATGCCCTAATGAACACAACCCCGATGTTGTTCTGCATGGTTTTCCTGACTAAATAGCAGCTGGTGTGAAGTACACTGAGGAAGCAATAAACTACATTAAGCAATCTATCAATACATGTTTTGTTTCTGGGATCAAAGTTCAAATCCAGGAAAAGCTTCCAATTTACATTGAGAAACAAATACGCTGATAAAACTGTAGCTTGTAACTTTATAACTTTTATAATAATTTTATAACTGTGGCAATTCTTGAGCAAACAGACAATGTCCATTTAAAGACTCATTAGTTAGTGAAATAGCGGCTTTCAGTTGTAAAATATTGTAACACCAAGGTTTGTTTCGCTCTCCAGGACAAAGTCTAAATAAGCAATAAAACATCCTATTCATGAGGATCAGCTATAGATGACATTTTCAGAAAGCTGTACATGCCTCCTGCAAGTATTTTACTGTATGATTTGAGTGGGAGTAGTACTCTTTGTATTTTACTGTATGATTTGAGTGGGAGTAGTACTCTTTGTATTTTACTGTATGATTTGAGTGCGAGTAGTACTCTTTGTATTTTACTGTATATAAAAGTTATACCCTTTCTATTCATAAGCTATACAGGTCCATCGAGGTTTGAGGTTGTCCCTCTGAACGGGCAGGTTTAACTGAAACCATTCCTTTGGGGTGTGTCACTCAAGGGGTACGAGGCGTCTCTCCAACCAGTGACTAGTTCCTCTTTAGTTTTATTACTAAACTGTACAGTAGGGTAAAGGGAAACAGAGCCCCTCACATGAGTCTCACAATAACAGCCAATCGCCACTACTACTCTTTTAACACTATCGTGCGAATCCAAACTGCACTGTGCTGGCTCAAATATTTGATTTTCATTGCCCTATCCTGCCTGGTTTCAGCCACTATGGTGGACGGCTCACCAGAAACATTCCTTTTTCTATCTCACTTGCAATAATATTTTATTTTTATTTGACCAGGTAGGCCAGTTGAGAACAAGTTCTCATTTACAACTGCAACCTGGCCAAGATAAAGCAAAGCAGTTTGATACATTCAACACAGAGTGAACATGGAGTAAACAAACACAGTCAATAACACAATAGAAAAGTGTATATATACCGTGTGTGTAAATGAGGTAAGATTAGGGAGGTAAGGCAATAAATAGGCCGTAGTGGTGAAGTAATTACAATTTAGCAATTAAACACTGGAGTGATAGATGTGCTGAAGGTTAATGTGCAAGTAGTTGCACATTCAAGCAATAATAAATTATACGTTTGTCCCTAATGGAATAAACCTTGTCAGCCACACGGGTTTCATCATGGTCATAGATGAATCACATAATAAATAAATGAATTTATAGGTTGGTTTATTATGTGAGTCATCTATGACACTGATGAAACCCGTGTAGCCGACACAATTGTCCCTAATGGAATAAACCTTATCATGTCTAAGACCACTGCGCCACTCGCTCGAAGACACTGCATCTCACTGCAAGAGGTGTCACTACAGTCCCTGGTTTGAATCCAGGCTGTATCACATCCGGAAGTGATTGGGAGTCCCATAGGGCGGCGCACAATCGGCCCAGCGTCTTCCAGGTTTGGCCAGTGTTAGCTGTCATTGTAAATAAGAATTTGTTCTTAACTGATTTGCCTGGTTAAATAAAAGGTGAAATAATATATTTTGTTAATTGAAAGTGAGATAGGACATTACTTTACTTCTCTGACTAATCAGGTCGACACACCACAAACTTCACTCCAAGTAAGGGTTTTTCTGGTATTTTGGTAACAACCGATTCCCCTTCCCCAATCCAGACACTTCAGAACATTGAAGTGTCACTACACCAATCCAGACCTTTCGGATCAGAACATTGGGGAAGGGGAAGTACCTGTCACCATGGTGAACAGATCACAACACTAGCTAGCTTTGAATGTGAACTCGTAATACAGAGGAACCTCAGCACCTGTCTCTCATCTGTCTACTTTGTCTTTACTCTCCCCGCCACGTTTAGTCTCTTGTTTGTCCTTGAACATTCCTCCATACATGACTAACTCAACATTCCCTTCTGTAACACCCATGAGCTCTTGTCTCCTCTGTGGCACATTCCTCCTTGTCTTACAGGAATGTGCTGCTTTTCTTGTTGTAGACAATTAAACTCCTAACCATGGTGAAGGTATCTGTTGTCTGAATGTATTGGTTGTTTAACGCCATTAAAACCTTGTTTCTGTAAACGTGCTTCTGACTTGCAGACAGGTGTAGACAGGTGTAGACAGGTGTAGACAGGTGTAGACAGGTCCACACTGACACAAACCCAACATCCCACACTATACTTCCACTCACTGTAAATCTCTTCTGATGGTTTTGGCGAAAATGAGTACGAACTTCCAGCCTCCAGAGCCCAGGTAGAAGATGAGGATGGAGGGGAGGACCTGGAACCAGGGCAGGCCCACCAAGAGACGGAGCAGGAAGAGGAGGACGGTGCAGCAAGCCAGGCGCATCATCCTGGAGAGGAAGGAAAACAAGTCACCGTTAATGTCATCATGTTACATCCATTTTCTGGATTTAGAACAACAAGAGTCTCGATCAATGGTTCCATATTTCTGAAAAAGAGTTAGTCAATTTGGCTTTTGCAAAGGACACCTTGCTTCCTTGTCTCCCTCCCACGAAACAAACGTTAACAAGCCGTTCTAAAGCTTGAAAAACTAGAATTATAATTGACAAAACACGTTCACTTTTTTTCCTCTCTCTTCTGTTCTAGCACAGAGGTTGCACTCACAGTGAACCTGTGGTGTGTGGTGTGTGGTCTTCTCTACTTCCTAAGTTGAAAGTAGTCATAGTGCTCTCTGGATAGGAGTGCCTACTGAATTACTAGCTAATATATAAAATATACCCTTACAATAGATCTACAGCCTACAGTCTGACCTTTTTGCACAAGATGAGTGTCACCACCAGGTACGGTAATTAATTTAACCTTTTACTGCAGTGGGCTAAATTAGGGCCATACAGAGTGATTCTTGGTCATCTTAAACAAATCTACTTTGAAACAAAAGTATCCACCTCACACACATTGTTGTGGGCTTAAAAAAAGGCACTTGTACCATGTCAGATGTAGAGTTGAAATGTATTACATGTTGAGTTTCCATCCCAATTATACACTTTATAGACATTACAGAAGACTGAACTATAACAAAACTGTTTGACATAGAAAGACAGGATTTTCATTAAAAAAGTAATTATGAAAAATATTAATAACTTTCCACCCAAGAGGCCAGAGAGTGTGCTATTGGTCATTGACTGCAGGAAAGGGCTACAGAGGGTGACCAAAAACACAACCTTTGCTACCTCCAAGCCTTTCCTGAGCAGGAATCACATCTAGTTGTGGAAGATTAGTTCTGTTCATCCAGGGTTTTCTCCATCAGGGGAGAGAGGCCTCACTTTCTCTGTTCTAAATCTCTACAGTGGTTCCTTCTTCACCCCCCCCCTTAAAAGGTGTTCCTATTTATTTATCACTTCCAGATTTAGACCACTACATTCAATTATGGACAGGCCCTATGCGTGTCTGTCTCTGCAAGGTCCAGTTTGTGACGGTCCTGACAAAAGAAGTCTTCCTGGCCATGTACAAGGACAGCACCACAATCGATGTAAAAACTAGGCCAAAGGTACAAGGTATATGTTGGTATCAAGGAATTATAAAATTGGCTTTGGACCAATAGCGTCATGTCGGTATGCAGCACCGGAGATAAATGTTGTTTATTATGGTTCTTGTCTGGACATCCTGTCCATTTACAGCACAAGCTTGGGCTCACAGATTACATTAAAATTGACGATTTACTGTCGGACACAGAGACTAGAGCCAGCACATATCACGAGGACACATGCGTTAACAATAGTTGGTACCTGTGTCAACAAGATCACATACTTTTTGTTTACGAGATATATATTTCCGTTACGAAGGGGGAGCAGGATGAGTTATGATCCCGTGCGTCAAAGTGCTCATCATCAAGACTCACTCTGCGGCACGAGGGATATTACATGCTCTGGCCAACATGGCAATACATACATTTATAATGTAGCTTGGGCTATGGCCTTCATAGAGGGTGAAACATTGCTGCGATTAAATAATATTACTATTTCCTTGGCTATAAATCATCATCATCATCATCATCCAACATCAGAAAAGGTGAATGTTTAACAACTTGATCTATAAACTATATTGTTTAACGCACCGTAGCGTTGTAGAAGCAGCAGTACTGCGGTAGTGGAGAGAGGCGTGCTCACTGCTGATGGGAAATTCATCAGATAAAAAAGCTCGAGCCCATCACCAGCAGCTACGCCATGTGCGCGAGCCTACCAAATAGAACCTAATCAGAACCGTTACATCTCCATTCGATCGAACGTACCCGTTGTCCATTTATGATAAGATGATAAGTGGAGCGCAACGAACGGCACACTAGTTTGGAGTGGTGGCTATCGTGCAGACTCTAAATGTATTGTGTCAACGCTGCTGACTGTATCCCGTTTTCCGCAAACTGCACTCTTGGAGCTGATCGCTGTATAACATTAGGGTAGGCCTACATAAGTGAAGATAAATGGTCCAAAAGAATCAAACCTGGTCCATTCAAACACAGGCTTCCTTCCATATATACACTGGCAAGGTTGATAAAGGACAGTTGGGTGAAGCCTGAGCTATTCAGATTTCACTAGGCTAGGCTACTAAATAGGCTAATAATGGATCCAGAAACCCAGACCACTGAATGATATAGAAATTACAAGCGTTATGAGGCCTACCTTGTTTCACGTCCCCCACAAACACAGTAATGTGCGTATTACACCGGACGTGGAACTCGTTTTGTACAATTCCACCTTGATTGGTTTAGCAAAACCTTCCACCGCTCTGGCGTCTACTTGCACATTGACAGACACAAGGGTCTCAGATAACAGCGCATTGCCCCCCCCTCCGGCGTATTTATATCAAATTTGCCTGCCCCCTTGATTCGACTTTGCCTCTATAGAAATCATCCGCTCATTCCTATCGCCAGTACAATTTTTTTCAGTTTCATTGTAGCAATAAACTCGCTCGCCACAGTAATTCGAATGACCTTATCATTTTCTTAGTTGAGCCGTCCTCCGTATCCACCGGTATTATGTGTAAGCAGCGTAGATTGACTAGCGCTAGGACCAATCAAATTACCCATAGTTTATAATTGCTTCCCATAGAGGTGGAGCCTGCTACAGCAAAACTTTCACAATCAAGGAAATGCGGCCCTTCTTTCGACGAGTGAGTGCACGCCTCATTCCAGCCGGTTGTGACACCGACACGGGCCTGCTGTGGGACTGTGTGACGCGTATTAAACCCACATAGCTACAAATCGTATGGGTGGGGGAGACTTGCGTATACAGTCATACCACCACCACTCGAGGAGCCGCTGGTGAACGTTGGAACTGTACCAGACCTGCGCATAACGGCAGTTCTATTCTTCCTATAATAAAACACAGGCCTCCACTAGAGCGCAACGACGCAGCATTGGCACAATTTGGATGCTCGGATATGGACCGAGGTGCAGAGTTCAGAAAGGCATACTTTTTTACACCATAACCACATCCTTCTATTGCAGTACAGTAAGTCACTGCAGACAACTGGAAAAAGACTACAGAAAGCCCTTTTGACTAGTGTTATACACTTCTTATTCAATGAGGGTGCCTCGCTGTTGCCTGCCATATCCTGTTTCTACAGCATGACAACATGTACAGTATAAATCTGTCCAGGACAGTGCAGGGTCAGAGGACACTATTCTTTTTGAGAAATGCAGAAGATCAGATAACAAGAGAAGACACCAGTAGGCCTAGCCTACGAATCATTGAATCATCTGGGAGGTGCAGCAGCACTTCTAACAGTCACCAAGTGCCCAAGACAAAAACGTTATCAGTGTTTTCCACATAGATTAGGGGGAAACGCCTCATTCTCATTTGGTGACCTTCACAACTTTCTCCTACAATAGGAGCCAATGTGACTGTGGACTAGCAATAAAGTAGACAACCTCTAAAGACACTGCACTCTGAGAAAAAAGGGTTTCTAAAGGGCTCTTCGGCTGCCCCATAGGATAAACTTCTTTGGTTCTAGGAAGAACCCTTTTGTGTTCCATGTAGAACCCTCTATGGAAAAAAGTGTTCTACATGGAATCCAAAAGGGTTCTTTAAAGAGTTATCCTATGTGGACAGCCGAAGAACCCTTTTAAGTCCTAGATATCACCTTTTTACTAAGAGTGTGTAGATAGACCAGAGGACATGTCATTTTCTCTGCACCCATGACATAATTTGCAGACAAAAATAAAAACATCTGATAATACAAATGTAGGAATATTTATATACTGCAAACGTATTATCTTTTTATTGGATTTTTTAACCTTCAAGAATAACTTAATTAGAAAATAACACATTTATACTCAAATTATGTTTTTATAAAACTGTTTTATACTCAAATAATGTTGTTATGAAGCTGTTTTATACTAAAATGACGTGTTTTGTTATTAGGCCTATGCTTATATTGGACACAAACTTTCTAGCACTAAACTTGGAAACAGAGCAGAGCTTAATTTTCACCGAAACTTCAGAGGCAGGTTTTTATATTTACATACTAAATGTGGGCGTACCTAAACACAAAGGAATTAAATGCATAATCCTCTTATATCAGTGCCATGTAGGAGAGCAAGTTTAAAACAAAGATTCCTCCATTAAGTTTTCTTAATTCTGCATAAACACTTCCTCCAGTCCTCCAGTCTGACATAAAGCAGGTTTCTTATATAAGTAAGTGTTATATACATTTATACATTGAAGGGTTTTTGTTAATTTTTTACTATTTGCTACATTGTATAATAATAGTGAAGACATCAAAACTAGGAAATAACACATATGTAATAATGTAATAACTAAAAAAGTGTTAAACAAATCAAAATATATTTTATATTTGAGATTCTTCAAATAGCCACCCTTTGCCTAGGTGACAGCGTTGCACACTCTTGGCATTCTCTCAATCAGCTTCACCTGGAATGCTTTTCCAACAGTCTTGAAGGAGTTCCCACATATGCTGAGCATTTGGTGGTTGCTTTTCCTTCACTCTGCGGTCCGACTCAGCCCAAACCATCTCAATTTGGTTGAGGTTGGGGGATTGTGGAGGCCAGGTCATCTGATGCAGCACTCCATCACTCTCCTTATTGGTCAAATAGCCCTTACACAGCCTGGAGGTGTGTTAGGTCATTGTCCTGTTGAAAAACAAATGATAGTCCCACTAAGCCCAAACCAGATGGGATGGTGTATCGCTGTAGAATGCGGTGGTAGCCTTGCTGGTTAAGTGTGCCTTGAATTATATATAAATAACACAGTGTCACCAGTAAACCACCCCCACATCCTAACACCTCCTCCTCCATGCTTCACAGTGAGAAATACACATGCAGAGATCATCCTTTCACCGACACCGCATCTCACAAAGACATGGCGGTTGGAACCAAAAATCAGACCAAAGAACACATTTCCACCGGTCTAATGTCCATTGCTCGTGTTTCTTGGCTTAAGCAAGTCTCTTCTTCTTATTGGTGTCCTTTAGTAGTGGTTTCTTTGCAGCAATTCGACCATGAAGGCCTGATTCACACAGTCTCCTCTGAAAAGTTGATGATGAGATGTGTCTGTTACTGTGAAGCATACTGTGAAGCATTTACAGTTGAAGTCAGAAGTTTACATACACCTTAGACAACTACATTTAAGCTCAGTTTTTCACAATTCCTGACATTTAATCCTTGTAAAAATTCCCTGTCTTAGGTCAGTTAGGATCACCACTTTATTTTAAGAATGTGAAATGTCAGAATAATAGTAGAGAGAAATAATTATTTCAGCTTTTATTTCTTTCATCACATTCCCAGTGGGTCAGACGTGTACATACACTCAATTAGTATTTGGTAGCATTTCCTTTAAATGGTTTAACTTGGATCAAATATTTTGGGAAACCTTCCACAAGCTTCCCAAAATAAGTTGGGTGAATGTTGGCCCTTTCCTCCTGACAGAGCTGGTGTAACTGAGTCAGGTTTGTAGGCCTCCTTGCTCGCATAAGCTTTTTCAGTTCTGCCCCAAAATTTTCTATGGGATTGCGGTCAGGGCTCTGTGATGGCCACTCCAATACCTTGACTTTGTTGTCCTTAAGCTATTTTGCCACAACTTTGGAAGTATGTTTGGGGTCATTGTCCATTTGGAAGACCCATTTGCAACCAAGATTTAACTTCCTGACTGATGTTTTGAGATGTTGCTTCAATATATCCACATCATTTTCCTACCTCATGATGCCATCTATTTTATGAAGTGCACCAGTCCCTCCTGCAGCAAAGCACCCCCACAACATGATGCTGCCACCCCCGTGCTTCACGGTTGGGATGGTGTTCTTTGGCTTGCAGGCCTCCCCCTTTTCCCTCCAAACATAAGGATGGTCATTATGGCCAAACAGTTCTATTTTTGTTTCATCAGACCAGAGGACATTTCTCCAAAAAGTACGATCTTTGTCCCCATGTGCAGTTGCAAACCGTAGTCTGGCTTTTTAATGGCGGTTTTGGAGCAGTGGCTTCTTCCTTGCTGAGCGGCCTTTCAGGTTATGGTGATATAGGACTCGTTTTACTGTGGATATGGATACTTTTGTACCTGATTCCTCCAGCATCTTCACAAGGTCCTTTGCTGTTGTTCTGGGATTGATTTGCACTTTTCGCACCAAAGTACGTTAATCTCTAGGAGACAGAACGAGTCTCCTTCCTGAGCAGTATGACGGCTGCGTGGTCCCATGGTGTTTATACTCGCATACTATTGTTTGTACAGATGAACATGGTACCTTCAGGCGTTTGGAAATTGCTCCCAAGAATGAACCAGACTTGTGGAGGTCTACAATTTTATTTCTGAGGTCTTGGCTGATTTCTTTTGATTTTCCCCCAATGTCAAGAAAAGAGGCACTGAGTTTGAAGGTAGATACATCCACAGGTTCACCTCCAATTGACTCAAATTATGTCAATTAGCCTATCAGAAGCTTCTAAAACCATGACATAATTTTCTGGAATTTTCCAAGCTGTTTAAAGGCACAGTCAACTTAGTGTAGGTAAACTTCTGACCCACTGGAATTGTGATACAGTGAATTATAAGTTAAATAACCTAATAGTCCTAACTGACTTGCCAAAACTATAGTTTGTTAACAAGAAATTTGTGGAGTGGTTGAAAAACGAGTTTTAATGATTCCAACCTAAGTGTATGTAAACTTCTGACTTCAACTGTATTTGGGGTGCAATTTCTGAGGCTGGTAACTCTTTAGAGTTCATATTGCAGAATCCTCTGCAGCTGAGGTTACTCCGGGTCTCCCTTTCCTGTGGCTGTCCTCATGAGAGCCAGTTTCATCATAGCGCTTGATGGCTTTGCGACTGCACTTGAAGAAACTTTAAAGGTTCTTGAAATTTTCAATATTGACCGACCATGTGTTAAAGTAATGACGGACTGTAATTTCTCTTTGCTTAGTTGAGCTTTTCTTGCCATAATATGGACTTGGTCTTTTACCAAATAGGGCTATCTTCTGTATACCCCCCCCCCACCATGTCACAACACAACTGGTTGGTTCAATCACTACAAATGAACTTTTAACAAGGCACACCTGTTAAATGAAATGCATTCCAGGTGACTACCTCATGAAGCTGGTTGAGAGAATGCCAAGAGTGTGAAAAGCTGTCATCAAGGCAAAGGGTGGCAACTTTGAAGAATCTAAAATATGTTTTGATTTGTTTAACACTTTTTTAGTTACTACATGATTCCATGTGTGTTATTTCATAGTTTTGATGTCTTCACTATTTTTCTCCAATGTAGAAAATAGTAAAAATAAAGAAGAACCTGGAATGAGTAGGCATGTCCAAACTTTTGACTGGTACTGTATGTAAATGAGATATTCCTGTATTTCATTTTCAATACATTTGGTAAAATTTTAAAAATACATGTTTTCACTTTGTCATGGGGTATTGTGTGTGTAGATGGGTGAGAGTTTTTGTTGTTGATTTAATACATTTTGAATTCAGGCTGTAACAACAAAATGTGGAATAAGTCAAGGGGTATGAATACTTTCTGAAGGCTCTCTAAATACTTTATCTGTGCTTGATTGAGCTTGCCTGGCAAACAGAATAGTCCGTAAACCCTGTCATATGACACTCCAGGCAGGAAAAAAGAAAATGCTTGAAGTATTTGAAAGATTTAGAATAGTATTTGAACCCAAGCCTGTAACATACACAGAGGCATAGTTGTCTTCCCAGCCAGACTGACCGACCGACCCAGGGCCAGAACGACATCCGCTGTCGACTCTGTCCGCTATGACCTCTACGACTGCCTGCAACAGGCCACCCCTACCACTAACCCCCAGACAGCTCATTCATCCCACAGTCAAAGAGCAGAGTAGAATAGCTTAGGACACGCTGAAAGGCTCTCTCTGTGAAGAGGGAAACGGCACCACTGCTGCTTCACACTGCGGTGTAGAAGGATGGTATTATCATACTCTTGACATTGCTGTACTGTCTGTCTGAGGGGTACTGTGCTGTGGCTAGCTGGGAAAGAAAGACAGTCGACTCTTTAAGAAGCAATTACATATAAACTATCAGGAAGAAACGGTTGACTTTCTTTCACCAGTAACATCAACTGGGGAAAAACAGTTGACTTCTAATATTCAATATGAACTAATAACCAACCTGAGACAAAGATAGATGTGACAGATCTGCTGTGATTACAACACCCTCCATGTGAACCTTAACACACTTCCTCAGTGCCAGCAGACAGTTTCTAACAGTTTCTAACAGTCATTCAACAATATTTTGCAAATACTTGTCCCTGAATAAGACAAGACTCCACTGCAGAATTACTAAAGTAGCATAGAGTTGAATGATTTGAAATGAGATCCACTGGGGACTTACTAGAGTAGCATAGAGTTGAATGATTTGAAATGATATCCACTGGGGACTTACTAGAGTAGAATAGAGTTGAATGATTTGAAATTAGATCCACTGGGGACTTACTAGAGTAGAATAGAGTTGAATGATTTTAAATGATATCTACATGGGAATTACTAAAGTAGCATAGAGTTGAATGATTTGAAATTAGATCCACTGGGGACTTACTATAGTAGAATAGATTTGAATGATTTGAAATTAGAACCCAATCATTGGCTAATTTACATGCTCTTTAAGAACTGTGGCAATTCTACTAGATGGAAATGATATATACTTTGACCAAAGCTGATAAGATTACGACAGAGTAGTTAGTACCTAGTGTGTATGTGCGTGAGAGAGATTAAGATAGCGAGATGGGGATTTGTGTGTACCGTGAATGTCTGTGTGTGTGTGTGTGTGTGTGTGTGTGTGTGTGTGTGTGTGTGTGTGTGTGTGTGTGTGTGTGTGTGTGTGTGTGTGTGTGTGTGTGTGTGTGTGTGTGTGTGTGTGTGTGTGTGTGCGTAGGCCTTTCCTATCCTGTCTACTAGTGACTGTCCGATGTCTGTGACGATGTTGTCCTCATGCAGCAGGTCAATGTGCTGCTCCAACTCAACAACTGTGATCCCACTATAGACACACAGACAGTTCTTCCCTCACACATGGTTTCACCTATACTGCCAAGTATATGGTTGGTAATAACAGATAACAGTATGAAAACTAAGTGTTAATGTTATCAACAATATTGGACACTATCAGATAAAACACACATACGTCTTCACACACTAACTACTCTGCCAAAATCTATATCAGTTTTGATAGAAGTATAATATTTTCCTACCATTCAGTAGAGTAGTAATAGTGAAGGATATCTGAATGAATGACCATGATCTAATGTCAACTCTATTCTACTAATTCTCTGCTTGTACGCACTCTTTCTCCAGCAGTGTCTGAGTTGAACTCTGCACGTCTCCTCTTCAGGGTTGACATGGCCAGTACTTGAGGTCTGGACATGGGAAAGACACAAGGACTAGGATGTGTGTGTGTGTGTGTGTGTGTGTGTGTGTGTGTGTGTGTGTGTGTGTGTGTGTGTGTGTGTGTGTGTGTGTGTGTGTGTGTGTGTGTGTGTGTGTGTGTGTGAGTGATATGCAAAAGCGATTCTACATCAGTAGACTTACAGGTGACTTGGAGCTGGAACGGATGTTTAAGTATCCCGAGTCAAATCAAATCAAATCAAATCATATTTTATTGGTCACATACACATGGTTAGCAGATGTTAATGTAGTGAAATGCTTGTGCTTCTAGTTCCGACCGTGCAGTAATATCTAACAAGTAGTCTCACAAATTCACAACTACCTTATACACACAAGTGTAAGGGAATGAATAAGAACATGTACATATAGATATATGGGTGAGTGATGGCCGGACGGCAAAGACAAGATGCAGTAGATGGTATAGAACAGTATATACATATGTTATGAGTAATGTAGGATATGTAAACATTATTAAAGTGGAATTATGGAAGGTGACTAGTGATACCTTTATTATGTCCATTTATTAAAGAGGCCAGAGATTTGAGTCAGTATGTTGACAGCAGCCACTCAATGTTAGTGATGGCTGTTTAACAGTCTGATGGCCTTGAGATAGAAGCTGTTTTTCAGTCTCTCGGTCCCTGCTTTGATGCACCTGTACTGACCTTGCCTGGGTGGTGATAGCGGGGTGGACAGGCAGTTGGCTCGGGTGGTTGCTGTCCTTGATGATCTTTTTGGCCTTCCTGTGACATCGGGTCCTGTAGGTGTCCTGGAGGGCAGGTAGTTTGCCCCTGGTGATGCATTGTACAGACCGCACCATCCTCTGGAGAGACTTGCGGTTGAGGGCGGTGCAGTTGCCGTACCAGGTGGTGATACAGCCCGATAGGATGCTCTCGATTGTGCATCTGTAATATCCTATTCAGTGAAATCCGTGGCCTATAACTTATATGGAATATTTCCACATGCCACATCTCAGGCTGTATAATAATCTGGTCTGGATATCAGGCATCTAGACCTAGAGATAAGGCAGGTAGATTACTTTCAAGATATCATCACCAAGTTGTGTTAGAGGTTATGATATGATACGCTTGAAATAAACCTAGATTAAAAAACTTAGATATTGAATGGTGCCACACTTTGGACTTTGCCACAAATTAACAGGCAGAAGGTGCACTTTAATTAAGGTACCTTACTGCACTAGTAACCTCTGCCAGTTAAGTTATGGCAGAGCAAAGTCCATAGTACCTTGATGAAAGTGCACCAATACCAAAGATGTGCTCATTGTTCTATCTATGCTAGTATCCTCTGACAGTTTTCAAACCCATAACCATTTTGTTGATAATGTTTCAATAATGCTACATTACCGCCACCTAGCGGCAAGGATGATGTGGCATGACAACAACCTTCCAGCTAACTAAATGAAAAATAACGATGTTAGTTATATACAGCTGAAAGAACAAGCTTGAATTTGGAGCAATTACAACACGGTGTCACCCCAAGCTACAACAGAGGTAGTTATGAACCTGCCCAGTGCACAACTCATTAGTAATTTTGTGGAACACAGTTTGAGTTTTTTGAGCTGAGCGTGGTAACAGAGAACAAAGTTTCCAATCTACTATGCTTAATGAGCACAATAATGTTATATGCTGAATGTCCCCCCTAGGACCCACATAAGGGTACAGGAGTTCAGGGAGGTGGGCTTGTTGCCGTTGGAGTTCAGAGTGAACCAGCTTAAATGTAATCATATGTTTGACATCTTAAATGATCGTGAAAAAACACAATGATATGGTCTATAACCAACACAGTCACAATAGGAGAGCTAGTGTTATGTCTTGTAAAACCCCAAGAGTAAACAGAACTGCGAGGAGCACGTTTTTCCATACAGGCATTTGTCTATGGAATAGCCTTCCCTTGGAGATCAAGCAAAGAAAAAGTAAAAAAATATATTTTTTAAAGCTTTAAAAAGCAGGCAAAGTTTTTCATTTGGACAAGGTTGTCGAAGTAAAAGAAACCACTCCACTGCCCCTTGTGGCCCCTACTGCTGGTCAGGTGGATTTATTTGAAGGATCGGTATGATGTGCAATTAGTAGATTGTTCAAATGTCGGGCGGCAGGGTAGCCTAGTGGTTAGAGCGGTGGACTAGTAACCGAAAGGTTGCAAGTTTGGATCCCCGAGCTGACAAGGTACAAATCTGTCGTTCTGCCCCTGAACAGGCAGTTGACACACTGTTCCTAGGCCGTCATTGAAAATAAGAATTTTTTCTTAACTGACTTGCCTAGTAAAATAAATAAAAAATGTGTTTTAATGTGAAATGAATATGGTTGATCTTTAAGGTTCGGGAGAAGTGCAGTGAATAGTGCCACAATATAAATGAATGTATTTATGATTGTTTGTAATTTTGTCTTGTCTTTTAATCAATATGTGTTATTGTTTTTACCGTGGAGGACCACTTTGGAAACAAGCGTTTCAATTAACACCTTCAAGTGATGTTCTCTGGGTCCACATGGTACATTTAGTTGTATATGTCTGCTACCCAAAATAAATTAAATTCGCATATTTTATGAGCCCCTTTAACTGTGGAAAAGCCCTGCCCCTTTGGTGTTGACGCTTTACATCTGGGACATGGCCACAGATTCCAGTACAGCGTTCTGTCTCCATACCACTCGAAGTACAGTATTAGCCACATAAAAGGCAAATTAAGCGTATCTGAGAAAGACGTAAACTATATTTCGTGGGGTGTTTGTCTCCATTTCCCTGTAGTTTTCTAATTTTCTCGTTCCCGCGCTCAGAAAACGTGCAACGCTACACGCACGCCATTGTTATTGGTCCTCAGTATGTTATGGGTCGAGGTATCATTAGGACTGCCGAAACTTCGTTTGATCGCGTGATTTTTCAAATTGTATGTTTCAAATGCGAAATCCCACTGATTTCAGATTATTTATTCTATTCCAAATTGCTTTCTTACACCGACCGTTCATGTAGCGGCTCTTGAACGGTAGCACAGCAGGTAGTGTTAGGAAAAGTGTTTATTTCCAGATAGTGTATTTGATGTGTTTATTTCCAGCTAGTGTATTTGATGGGTTTCGTTTCTGTTAACTCGCTTGGCTGGCTAGTTCAGTAGCTACTGGCTGGCGAACGAGCTGAGACCGAGAAGAGAGAAAGTTTTTCTGACTGAAGCACATATCTTCTGTCAGTGACACAGTGCCCCCCTGCGGACAGAAGTTGAACTTCACTGAAACATTATAATTCACCCTGTTCAAAATTAGCAATGTTGAGGTGGTAGAACTGACTAAATTATTACCTTTTCCATTCTACAAAAAAAAGACAACAAAAAAGTCAGAGTCTCAGGAACTAGATCCAGGGAATGTGGTCAATTTCTGGGGAAACATTATTTTCACAATCGTTTTATGTGAAATCACACTTTCTGCACATTGTTGTTCAAACGACTCGTTTTATTTAGTAAAGTATAAGCTTCTGTCTTAAGCATCCTAAATAATGCCATAGATTCACCTTAACCCCCCCCCCCCCAAAAGGAAGCATGATGGAAGGTGCAAACCTGTTTGGTAAATGAGGCAGCAGTCCAAACACACTCTACCCCCTCAGCCCTAAATTCAAGGTGACACTTCTGATGACGTCTGACGAATATACACTTGCAGGGGGAGGTAGGAATGGTTTTAAATGAACCGCCCTTACCCGGAATTTCTGCCGCCGGTGGCTTGTGGGTGCTTTATATGAGCTACAGTCAATTATGGTTGTATGTATACTTACGTTAAATATAATTATTAATATATGTCTACTATATGATAGCAAATGAACTAGCTAAATAACGTTAACCTGCCGAGCTGGAACTTCTGAAGAAGGAAAATGTTTTATTTCTACAATTTCCAAAAGCTAACCAATCAAAAACATAATTTCTTTTACGAGACATGTTTGTCCCGTCATGTGCATTAGTAGCACACTTTCTATTTGATTTACATTCGTTTTAACTCCATATATTGATGTTGATGTTTTACTTTTTTGGCTGACTTTTCCTAACGTATGTACAATCGTCGCGAATTGAATTATGGGGATTTGCGGGCCCCAAATGGAACATAATTGTACACTCGCAAACGCAACTAAAAACGAGGGCTGAGGGGCTTACTTGGGCAATCTGTGGGGCGGCAGTTAGCCTAGTGCTTAGAGCGTTGGACCAGTAACCGAAAGGTTGCTAGATCGAGTCTGTGGTTCTGCCCCTGAACAAGGCAGTTAATTGGCCCAACGCCCAATGCCATATCTATACAATTAACCATTTTCCCATAACGTTATCAAACCAATTATTAAGAAGGAATATCATAGTAAGTTGTAACGAAGTTAGAAGCAACATTTGTGTTTCCTCAAAATAATAATTATTGTAAGTTGTTATAAAGGAATTTGAATATGTGGCAAGAGAAAAGATAATTTGTCCTAATTAAACTCGCCAGGTCATTTTCCGTCAATGGATGTCAATTTAATTAGTTTGACTGCTATGATTTAAGCAATAAGGCACACATACCACAATATACCCCGGGGGTTTGTGGTATATGGCCAATATAGCACAGCTAACGGCTGTATCCAGGCGCTCTGCTTTGCATCCTAGTTAAGAACAGCCCTTAGCTGTGGTGTATTGGCCATATACCACAAACCCTTACCACAAACTGCTTACCACTGTAATTAGAACAGTAAAAAGTAATGTTTTGTCATACCTGTGGTATATGGTCAGAAATACCACGGCGTTCAGCCTTTCAGCCTGTTTTAATAACATTGGCAGTTCAAAATAAATAAATAAAATCAGCACTCAGGGCTTGAAACAGGTTTATAAATGTCAATAAATCCCCTTTGCGCATGTGCATAACTTTAGATATATCCGACAGGAGAGTTTGAGTGATAAGCATTGGACAGAGGACCTCAATCTCTGAGCAAGAAACACTTGGATGAACATAAAAAAAAACAAATGTCAGGCTATTTTCTGGCAATTGTGCTGTTATTATGCACCAGATGTTAAGACAACAAACCGTTATAAATGGCCCATTTGCGAGATTGACTTGTCATTTCAATAGGCATAGGCTGTTACAGACTCAAATCTGGGTTTGTGATTGTAATTATATTTTACCATAGTTTTCTTAGCTAAAGGCAGGTAGTCTATAGCCCCTGATAGTTCTACATCTCATGTCAGATAGTTTACACCAGCATAGAGAAGATGTGTGTCCCCCACCTCACTCACTCAGCAACATCCTGCCTCAGTGCCTAACAGTCAGCAGCAGGTCACAGTGAAATATATATATTTGAAGAGAAACGCCATGGAACTTAGAAATGGCCCAAAAACCGCAACCAATACATTTCCACCCACAACATCGTTTGTGAAAATAACCCAATTTGTCCGGAAAATCGCGAACATGGCAACACTGACTAAAGCCGTGTTCACGTTGGCAGTTTGAAGTAACTCAAATCCTATTTATTTCCTTATCCGATTCGAAACAGGTTCTTTTTCCTGCAGTCTGAACAACCGAAAAGCAAATGGAATAGGATTCTTTAAGCCACATTTCAAACCACCTTTGTTGGGGTTTGAAGTCAGATACCAATCATTTTGGCCATGTGACTGATGTCTGAAGTGTTAAATCTGATTTACTTGCCCTCAAGTGTTTTTTAGACTTTCAGTATTTGGCTTAACTTGCTAGCTACTACGCTGTTGACAGTGGTAGCTAATTAGCTTGTTAATTAATTACAGACAGATGGAGTGAATGTTCTAGAAAGCTGAACAGCTAGCTATAGGACTCATTTTGAATGTTGGATCACCTTATTCTTTGAGGTTTTTAAAGGTGTTCTTTACCCTATCATCTTGAACATTCAAAGCAACTGGGGAACATCCATTGCAGGCATTGTTGTCACCTTAGCTTGCTATGGAATGGTATTAAACATATGTAAACCACATGTTTGACTCCGTTCCACTGATTCCAATCCAGCCATTACAATGAGCCTGTCCTCCTATAGCTTATCCCACCAGCCTCCACTGCTACATAACTTCTTGAGTGATAGGAAGCACAAGCACCACCAACAATCAGCCTGCACCACTGCACACACTTATTGTTACTATGACAACTAGCGTAGCCTTGTCAAATGTCTGTTGTCTGAATACACACACATCCGATTTGGTCACTTGTAACTTGCTGTTTGACATTCAGTAGTTCAAAACGGATTTGAAAAACTAAATGATTTGAGAATTAAGGCCTGCGGTGTGAACAAAGCTTCCGCGCAACGGAGATTTTATTAATATTGTAGAAAAACACGTATAAAACGAACATCAAACGCTGCTTTTTATTGCTGACCAGTAGATGTCACTAATGTGCATTGTGTTAAACCCGTTTTCCGGCACAATTTGGTGAAAGCCCCAAGACCTCAGAAAGCCTCGGTTTCCCTTCACTAGGTGTGATGGTACTATTAGACCACTAGGCAGCGGCATTAACCAATCTATTTCACCAGTAGACAGCCAGCAGTCAGAAGGGCTCAAGCACAAATCTTTAAAAAAACAGTCATACCCTTGTTTAATTATGAAAATCTGAATTTTATAAAGAGTTGGGTGATATTGAATGAGATGTGTTGCTGATATTTTTTATAACAACAATTTATGCACTGTAATATAGCAGGTGTTTTACCTCACAGCACAAACTGCTTGGTACCCAAGATGAAACTGTTGAATATAAGCTGTTGATAAATGCTGATGCTGTGTTGATGTTGCTAAATGGACACATCTGAACAGTGAACAGAGTTTCTTCTATAACCCACCAGGTGCCATACGACTTACAAGTTTGCCGGATTCATAAAATCATTTACATTTTTTTGTTTAACCTTAATTTAAGGCAAGTCAGTTAAGAACAAATTCTTATGTACAATGACGGCCTGCACCGGCCAAACCCGGACGACACTGAGCCAATTGTGAGCCGCCCCATGGGACTCCCAATCACGGCTGGTTGTGATACAGCCTGGATTCAAACCAGGGTGTTTGTAGTGACGCCTCTAGCACTGAGATGCAGAGCCTTAGACCGCTGCAACACTCGGGGGCCCAATAATGTAGAGTTTATATTGTCTTGTAGCTACAGTAGCTCAACACCTGGGGACTCATTTATTAACCTTACGTATGTCCAAAAAATACCGCAAAACAGATGCCAGTTTTCATACAACATTGTCATTTATATAATGTAACTTGACATGAGAATGTGCTTCCTGGAAACTTCAGACCATGAATACGCAGGGTTACTAGTATTGCTGCGCAAGCAGGCAAGAAGCCTAGTATTTTGTGCAGATGGGTGTGGGGTATGACACGCTTATTCATAACAACAACAACAACAGGTAAATATAATAAGATGCAATCATTTGGCGTTAGTGAGAAGAGCTAAAATAATTAGAAATATGCATCTATTTCCTATTTAATTTCCATGATCATTAAATAACAAATGACTCACCTTTTCTGACTGTCATGGTTGATACTCGCAAAGTTGCCTGTGGGCCAACAACATCACATCTCTCATTTCATTGGACCCACTTCACAGTAGTAAATAGATACACCATTTCTAGTATTTTGATATATGTGATCCCATCTGGAGCGCAGTGTAATGTAGAGCAGACGGTTGACCTTTTCCATGTACTTGTTTTAGGCTGAATATCCTACGCCTAAATAGCATACTGTAATTTCAAATGTCTCAAGTAAACTATATTTCATTTATAATAAATATTTCCATGACCATTTTCTGAATACATTCCTCACCACGTTTTCGGGCCATGATGGGTTCATATTCCCGAAGAAGCTGCAGCCTACAACAAATGACCATGTGCATCTCATTTAATTAGGCCTATTAGATAGGCTAGTATTTTAAGTAGCGGTTTAGTATATTATACAGTGCATTTGGGAAGTATTCAGACCACTGGACATTTTCAACATTTTGTTATGTTACAGCCTTATTCTAAAATGGAATAAATAAATGTTTTCCTCGTCAATCTACACACAATACCGCATAATGACAAGCGAAAACATGTTTTTACAATTGTATGTATCCCCCCAAAAAACAGAAATAACTTATTTACATAAGTAATCTGACTTTGCTATGAGACTTGAAATTAAGCTCAGGTGCATCCTGTTTCCATTGATCGTCCTTGAGATGTTTCTACAACTTAATTGATGTCCACCTGAGGTAAATTCAAGTGATTGGACATGATTTGGAAAGGCTCACACCTGTCTGTATAAGGTCCCACAGTTGTCAGAGCAAAAACCAAGCCATGGGGTCCATAGAACTCAGAGACAGGATTGTGTCAAGGCACAGATCTGGGGAAGAGTACCAAAACATTTATGCAGCATTGAATGTCCTCAAGAACACAGTGGCCTCCATCATTCTTAAATGGAAGAAGTTTGGAACCACCAAGACTCTTCCTAGAGCTGGATGCTCGGCCAAACTGAGCAATCGGGTGAGAAGGGCCTTGGTCAGGGAGGTGAGCAAGAACCCAATGGTCACTCTGACAGAGCTGTCAGAGTGTTCCTCTGTGGAGATGGGGAGAATCTTCCAGAAGGACAACCATCTCTGCAGCACTCCACCAATCAGGCCTTTATGGTAGAGTGGTCAGACGGAAGCCACTCCTCAGTAAAAGGCACATGACAGTCCGCTTGGAGTTCGCCAAAAGGCACCTAAAGACTCTCAGACCATGAGAAACAAGATTCTCTGGTCTGATGAATTATTTGGCCTGAATGCCAAGCATCACATCTGGAAGAAACCTGGCACCATCCCTATGGTGAAGCATGGTGGTGGCAGCATCATGCTGTGGGGATGTTTTTCAGAGACTGGGAGACTAGTCAGGATTGAGGGAAAGATGAACAGGGCAAAGTACAGAGAGATCCTTGATGAAAACCTGCTCCAGAGTGCTCAGGACCTCAGACTTCACCTTCCAACAGGACAACAACCCTAAGCACATAGCCAAGACAATGCAGGAGTGGCTTCAGGACAAGTCTCTGAGTGTCCTTGAATGGCCCAGCCACAGCCCGGACTTGAAGCTGATCGAATATCTTTGGAGAGACCTGAAAATGGCTGTGCAGCAACGCTCCCCATCCAACCTGACAGTGCTTTACAGGATCTCCCGAGAAGCATGGGAGAAACTCCCCAAATACAGGAGTGCCAAGCTTGTAGCATCATACCCAAGAAGACTCGAGGCCGTAATCGCTGCCAAAGGTGCTCAACAAAGTACTGAGTAAAGGGTCTGAATACGAATGTAAATATGATATTTCAGTTATTTTTATTTTATAAATTTTCTAAAAATATTTAATACATTTTAAAATAAGGCTATAACTTAACAAAATATGGAAAAATTCAAGGGGTCTGAATACTTTGTGAATGCATTGTGTACATTAGAATGTAACAGATGAATTGCTTTGAAGTGTGTATGTAGGCTACCACTGAAGTTAATCCTTTTTTCGATTAGACATACTAGACAGTGTTTAACATTTTGTGGGCAGTGCAGCATATTTAATACAAAACATTATTGAATTTAATCTGTTTACAGGTCTACAACAATTTTCTATTGTATTTTTCTTTCAGGAACTGTCTTGTCCTAATTCCAATACTTCCAATGTATACAGCATATAAGTCACCATATAAAGTGAATTATGGGAGTTTTTCTGGCAGTTTTAATGCTCGTTCACGCACACACAAATTCATGAGGGGTCGGATTTATAACGGGAAACATGCATGGCGTGCGTCAAGTTTATAAATCTCAATGTTTTTGTACCTGCTCAGTCTTTTCAGAAATGACCAGGCAGATATTTAGTGTGAAATGGACATAATGGTTATAAATGAGGACCCCGGAGTGGAAAGAACTGTCTTCTCACCTCATTGTTCACTGGGCAAATATCAATGGAGAAATAGAGAGATTCAGTTTTCAGGAAAATAAAAAAATTAAGTGGTCTGTAGTTATACTTTATTAATCAGTAGAAAAAGGAGTATGCAGGATGAAATATTGAGTGGTACATAGCCTCAGTCTCCTTATAGAAATCAGCAGATCACAAACACATGTGGTAATGGCCCTGTGGTGGGCTCTCTGCGTCTGACACCGCCATCATTATGCAAGCGGTTTGTGTGTGTGTGTGTGCGTGCAGTACACTTGTGTGTGTCAGTACACAACTGCCCTGCAACACACACGACCGCCCTCCTTGAAAACGTTTCAATGTGTTGAGCCTCTCAAAAGGTACCCATTGGATGGCTCCGTCCGCAACATTTCAAGTTAGCTGTGGAGTGAGATTATGGTACGCTCTTAACTCCTTCACACGTGAATGCGTGCAATACATACAGTGAGCTCCAAAATGATTGGGACAGTGACCATTTTAGCACTCTGCTCCAGCACCTTGAAATGATACAATAACTTTTTTATTTGACCTTTATTTAACTAGGAAAGTAAATTAAGAACAAATTCTTATTTTCGATGATAGCCGAGGAGCAGTGGGTTAACTGCCTTGTTCAGGGGCAGAACAACAGTTTTTTACCTTGTCAGCTCGGGGATTCAATCTTGCAACCTTTCGGTTACTAGTCCAATGCTCTGTCATGATGTTGGCCTGGGGGGTTGGTTTATGACAGTCATAAATACCTCTTCCCCCTTTTTTCCTCTCTCCACTGAGGTTACATTTGTAAAACCCTTGGTTAACATAGAGATTCTGGGAACGTCAGAATGTGGGGGGAAATGAACTATATTCTGGTAATCCGAACAATTGAACATACAGTGGGGCAAAAAAGTATTTAGTCAGCCACCAATTGTGCAAGTTCTCCCACTTAAAAAGATGAGAGGCCTGCAATTTTCATCATAGGTACACTTCAACTATGACAGACAAAATGAGAAAAAAAATCCAGAAAATCACATTGTAGGATTTTTAATGAATTTATTTGCAAATTATGGTGGAAAATAAGTATTTGGTCAATAACAAAAGTTTATCTCAATACTTTGTTATATACCCTTTGTTGGCCATGACAGAGGTCAAACCTTTTCTGTAAGTCTTCACAAGGTTTTCACACACTGTTGCTGGTATTTTGGTCCATTCCTCCATGCAGATCTCCTCTAGAGCAGTGATGTTTTTGGGCTGTTGCTGGGCAACACAGACTTTCAACTCCCTCCAAATATTTTCTATGGGGTTGAGATCTGGAGACTGGCTAGGCCACTCCAGGATCTTGAAATGCTTCTTACGAAGCCACTCCTTCGTTGCTCGGGCGGTGTGTTTGGGATCATTGTCAGGCTGAAAGACCCAGCCACGTTTCATCTTCAATGCCCTTGCTGATGGAAGGAGGTTTTCACTCAAAATCTCACGATACATGGCCCCATTCATTCTTTCCTTTACACGGATCAGTCGTCCTGGTCCCTTTGCAGAAAAACAGCCCCAACGCATTATGTTTCCATCCCCATGCTTCACAGTAGGTATGATGTTCTTTGTCCTGCAAACACGACGAGTTGAGTTTTTACCAAAAAGTTCTATTTTGGTTTCATCTGACCATATGACATTCTCCCAATCTTCTTCTGGATCATCCAAATGCTCTCTAGCAAACTTCAGACGGGCCTGGATATGTACTGCCTTAAGCAGTGGGACACGTCTGGCCCTGCAGGATTTGAGTCCTTGGTGGCGTAGTGTGTTACTGATGGTAGGCTTTGTTACTTTGGTCCCAGCTCTCTGCAGGTCATTCACTAGGTTCTGGGATTTTTGCTCACCGTTCTTGTGATCATTTTGACCCCACAGGGTGAGATCTTGCATGAAGCCCCAGATCGAGGGAGATTATCAGTGGTCTTGTATGTCTTCCATTTCCTAATAATTGCTCCCACAGTTGATTTCTTCCAACCAAGCTGCTTACCTATTGCAGATTCAGTCTTCCCAGCCTAGTGCAGGTCTACAATTTTGTTTCTGGTGTCCTTTGACAGCTCTTTTGTCTTGGCCATAGTGGAGTTTGGAGTGTGACTGTTTGAGGTTGTGGACAGGTGTCTTTTATACTGATAACAAGTTCAAACAGGTGCCATTAATACAGGTAATGAGTGGAGGACAGAGGAGCCTCTTAAAGAAGAAGTTACAGGTTTGTGAGAGCCAGAAATCTTGCTTGTTTGTAGGTGACCAAATACTTATTTTCCACCATAATTTGCAAATAAATTGATTAATAATCCTACAATGTGATTTTCTGGATTTTTTTTCAATCATTTTGTCTGTCATAGTTGAAGTGTACCTATGATGAAAATTACAGGCCTCTCTCATCTTTTTAAGTGGGAGAACTTGCACAATTGGTGGCTGACTAAATACTTTTTTGCCCCGCTGTATGTAGTGGTACTTAATTAATATGATGTCAGTTCGGTTGTCATCTGAGAAATTCTCATCAATGATAAGATTACATAAACTCTACAGTGGAAAGTCTACACATCAGAGTTATCGGATTCACATGGAATTGTTGGTCAATTTAAATGTTTGAATATGAAATTATTTGTGATGGGATGAAATGTGATTTTAGCTTCTAAAATGTGAGATGTGGGTTTTCATAAGTTAGGGCTGCTCACTCAGTGGCCCGCTTCTGTGAAGGGACAAGGGCTATAAAACTTTTCAAACACACCCTCCTCTCTCTTCCTATATAAAGCCTTGACGACAACATAACTTCCTGTTCTGAGGATATGAGGATGACGATCCTATGTCAGAATGGTTCAGATAAAACTACAAATCGAAGCCAACATCAGCATGAGCTTTGGTTGCGAATGATATAAACTTTTAACTCTCTTTTAACTCTGTTCCGCCCGCTAGGGACGCTTTTCTATGACGTAAAGAATTTTCCAGCTATAATTCATTCTTCGTGTATGTGAATTCTGTATAATTAGTTAGGTATTTAGTAAATAAATAAATAAACCCAATTTTGTTTAGCTGATTCAAATTGTTAGCCAGGGTTCTTGCAGATAACCAATAATTTACAACTTTCAGATTATGAGACTGAAGTAAGATGACGATTGATATTGACTGCATTTGATGTAAAATATTACTAAATCTTTAAGAGTTTATTCGGAAGATAACAGCTCTATAAATATTATTTCGTGGTGACCGACTCTCTAGGTAATTACATTTACATGATTAGCTCAATCAGGTGATATTAATTATGGAGAAATTATTTTATAGAATAGCATGTGTTAGCAATTAATCCGGCATAGCCAAAGACACGACAGCTCTAACCACTAGGCTACCTGCCACCCCGACTATGAGGTTAAAGTGCAGACTTTCAGATTTAATTTGAGGGTATTTTCATCCATTTTCGGGTGAATGGTTTAGAAATTACAGCACTTTTTGTACATAGCCCCCCCCCCCCATTTTCGGGGACCAAAATTGGGACAAATTCCTTTATGTGTATTAAAGTAGGTAAAAGTGAAGTATTTGGTTCCATATTCATAGCACACGATGACGACATCAAGCTTGTTTGATGCATTTGCTGTTTATTTTTTGGTTGTGTTTCAGATTATTTTGTACCCAATCGAAATGAATGGTAAATAATGTATTGTGTCATATTGGAGTCACTTTTATTGTAAATAAGAACAGAATATGTTTTGAAACCCTTAATGTTATTGCTACCATGATTACGGCTAATCCTGAACAAATTGTGAATAATGATGAGTGAGAAAATTAAAGACACGTGAATATTATATCCTCCCAAAAGTGCTGACATTACAATAACAGGGGAGGTTTGCATTTTTTGGGGGGTATGATATTTGTGCGTCTGTAACTTTCTCACTCATCATTATTCACAAAAAGTGCTGTGATCTCTAAATGGTTCACCCGATATGGATGAAAATACTGACAGTCTGCATTCTCATCTCATAGTCATTGTATCATTTAAAATCCAAAGTGCTGAAGTACAGAGACAAAACTGGAAAAAAAATAGTCACTGTCCCAATACTTTTGGAGCTCACGGTGTGTGTGTGTGTACCTGTGTGCGTGTGTGTGTGTGTACCTGTGTGTGTGTGTGTGTGTGTGTGTGTGTGTGTGTGTGTACCTGTGTGTGTGTGTGTGTGTGTGTACGTGTGTGTGTGTGTACCTGTGTGTGTGTGTGTACCTGTGTGTGTGTGTGTACCTGTGTGTGTGTGTGTGTGTGTGTGTGTGTGTGTGTGTGTGTGTGTGTGTGTGTGTGTGTGTGTACCTGTGTGTGTACCTGTGTGTGTGTACCTGTGTGTGTACCTGTGTGTGCGTGTGTACCTGTGTGTGTGCGTGTGTACCTGTGTGTGTGCGTGCGAGCATATTCTGTCCCTCTGGCTTCCATCTCTGTCTGATGCTGTGGAATATTCTACCAGTACAGTAGCTATACACCCTGTGAATCTCCTTCATGGTTACCCTGTAATCTTATGCTGCTATCAATGGGTGTTTCTATCACTCAACATGTTCTGAGTTCTGTCCTGGTCTGTGTTCCTTCTCAGCCTGAGGTACTGACTGACTGACTGAATGTAACAATAAATACAGCTTAATAAAACCCACATACCTCTCTCCTCCCTCAGATCAAACGCAGAACAGGAGGATGAAAGGTGATGAAACGGTGCAAGTTTGTTGGCTTTGTAAAGAAAGGTAAGTGTTTTTTATAAAGCTTCTGGTATCTGGTATCCGTTGTGTAACACAGAGGCCTAAAAGGGAATAGAACAAGTATCTTGCAGCGTTGGAGTTTTTATTCTTTCGTGTTCATTGGAGTGTTTACAGAAATATATATATAAAAACCTTGTTTTGAAATAATGAATAACAGAGCCCTTCTCTAACTAAGGTCAATGAACCAAACATGGAATTGCAATAAAAACACAATAAAACCAATAAAAACACAATAAAATAAAATATATATAAAAACAACAACATACTAACCAAGGCAACTGGTGTGCGATGCTTCTTACTCTGTGTTTACCAACAAAATAACGTGAAGGGCATGTCCTGCCCTTCTCAGGCCCTGGCTACAGTCAAGACCCAAGACACCCTGAGATACAGAGGATGGGGAGAGAGGAGAGTGGAGAGGAAAGAAGTAAGGAGGACAGACAAGTGGAAAGGCATTGGCTCCACTGACAGCTGGTTTATTTTCCATCATGTTTATAATTCATGATGCCTCCCCCACTGGTATTACTGCCAAAGCTCATAAAACACACTGCAGACACTCCCCCTGCTATCCACAGAGGCGGGGGGGGGGAGCGAACGGGAGAGAGAGAGCGAGCGAGGGAGAGAGAGAGCGAACGGGAGCGAGCGAGAGGGAGTGAGAGAGAGAGCGAGAGAGAGAAAGAGCGAACGAATGGGAGAGAGCAAGAGAGAGCAAACGGGAGAGAGAGAGCGAACAAACGGGAGAGAGAGAGAGAGAGAGAGAGCGAACGAACGGGAGAGAGCAAGCGAGAGAGAGCGAGAGAACGAACAAATGGGAGGGCGAGAGAGAACGAGAGCAAACGGGAGAGCGAGCGAGAGTGAACGGGAGAGAGAGAGCGAACGAGAGAGAGAGGAACGAACAGGAGAGAGAGAGAGAGCGAGAGAGGAACAAACAGGAGAGAGAGAGAGAGAGAGAGAGAGAGAGAGAGAGAGAGAGAGCGGAACGAATGTGTGAGAGAGAGAGAGCGAATAGGAGAGAGAGAGCGAACAAACGGGTGAGAGAGAGAGCGTGCAAGGAACGAAAGGATGAAAGAGAGAGAGAGAGAGCGCAAGCGGGCAAACGGGTGAGTGAGAGACAGAGAGCGAGGGTGAGAATGTGTGTGTCAGAGAGGGAGTGCAGTGTGTGTGTGTGAGATAGAGCGAGACTGTGAGAGAGCTCATACATATAGAGAATAGGGTAAATTGGAGAGAAGCATGATTCAAAGCATGTCACAAAACATCTATACACTATTCCATCCAGGCTGGATGCACAGGAACCC
Organism: Oncorhynchus masou masou; assembly: GCF_036934945.1. Classification (NCBI taxonomy): domain Eukaryota; kingdom Metazoa; phylum Chordata; class Actinopteri; order Salmoniformes; family Salmonidae; genus Oncorhynchus; species Oncorhynchus masou. Next base: position 13,066,308 of record NC_088222.1, read on the forward strand.
ATTATGGCCTTGAATTATTTAAACCACAGATTTCCTCCCTTTTCATTGCAGGTTCTGGGCGGCTTTTGTATCACTCTAAAAGCACGCACACTGCACACTGCACACTGCACACACACAAATCAAAAATCGAATGTTATTCATCAGATGCTTAGTAAACAACAGGTGTAGACTAACAGTGAAATGCTTAATTATGGGCCCTTCCCAACAATGCAGAGAGAAAGAAAGTATAGAAATAATAGAAAAGTTAAACACACAAACAAACAAATTTACTGGTTCCCATCTCTCCCCTCCTCTCAGGGCCGTGGTCACCAACCGGTCGATCACCAAACATTTCTGTTAAAAACCCAACGATAAAGTCTTGCGTTCCTATTGTCTTTATTCATTTCTCGCTGTTGGCAGGAGGTGCACTTGATTCCGCAACCCTGGCGCAGGGAAGGTCAAGTGTTCTCATTTTGAACCATTTCATGTGTCTGAAGTTAAAACTCTGCTTACCCGGCCCAGACTGGAAATCAAGTGCACATATATGTCTACCGCTGGCCAATCAGATAGCTCAGATCACCGTGTTTGCACAGTTGCAAAAAGAAGCCTCATTGCACTGCAAAGTTGATCATGTGACAATTACAAACTTTTAAAACTAGATAGAGACCATCAAAGAGCTGCTGTTTTTATGAGTAAGTGGTTACTCATTTAAGTTGTTATTCAGCAGTGTCAACACTTTTGTTCAACAGTTTTATAAGCCATAAAATGTTGCGTTTCGATAAGCTTGCTTTGTTATTATTTGCGAATTGTCCTTTTTAATATCAAGATACAGTATATTTCACGTTCTCTGGTAATAGGAGTAACAACATTAATTGGTGCATGAGACAGAAATAATGCAGTGCGACCGAAGTTTCGCCATCAGCTGGAAGACTCCTTTTCTCAGAGGAGGGATGGTTCAGTCGGGTGAGAGGCAGCCTCACTGCTGCTCCCTCCGCTCAGACTGGCCTTCAGATGCAGGCCAACAGTCCAGTAAATATATATATATATATATATATATATATATATATATATATATATATATATATATATATATATATATATGCTCACTCAGCTGTGCCTCACAAGTAATTCAACAAATTATCTATTACCAGTGTGATCATTTACTGAAAATGTTGAAATATAATTTATAACTGGTCTGAGAAGAACAACGTTGGCAGGGCAATTTAAGCAAAGCGAATATACAGTGACAGTGTATTTGGCCTATAGCTTACTGCACAAACCTCATTACTACAGTACTGTTTTTAATTGGTTAATGTTGCATAGGCTTACATTTTTAAGTCATGTTTAAAAAATTTATCTGAGCGGTAGATAGGGATGACCCCAATTAATTGACTGGTTGATTGTTTGGTCGATAGGCTGTTGGTAGACAGAGATTTTTTTAGTGGCGCAGTAGCAAATATATACAGTGCCAGTCAACAGTTTGAACACACCTACTCATTCCATGGTTTTTCTTTATTTTTACTATTTTCTAAATTGTAGAATAATAGTGAAGACATCAAAACTATGAAATAACACATATGGAATCATGTAGTAACCAAAAAAGTGTTAAGCAAGTCAAAATATATTTTATATTTGAGATTCTTCAAAGTAGCCACCCTTTGCCTTGTTGACAGCTTTGCACACTCTTGGCATTCTCTCAACCCGGCTTCATGAGGTAATCACCTGGAATGCATTTCAATTAACAGGTGTGCCTTGCTAAAAGTTAATTTGTGGTATTTCTTTCCTTCTTAATGCATTTGAGCCAATCAGTTGTGTTGTGACAGGATTAGGGGTGGTATACAGAAGATAGCCCTATTTGGTAAAAGACCAAGTCCATATTATGGCAAGAACAGCTCAACTAAGCAAAGAGAAACAACAGTCCATCATGACTTTAAGACATGAAGGTCAATCAATCCGGAAAATGTCAAGAACAGTTGCATTGCAAAAACCATCAAGTGCTATGATGAAACTGGCTAACATGAGGACTGCCACAGGAAAGGAAGACCCAAAGTTACCTCTGCTCCAAAAGACAAGTTCATTAGAGTTACCAGCCTCAGAAATTGCAGCCCGAATAAACGCTTCACAGAGTTCAAGTAACAGACACATCTCAACATCAACTGTTCAGAGGAGACTGTGTAAATCAGGCCTTCATGGTCCAATTGCTGCAAAGAAACCGCTACTAAAGGACGCCAACAAGAAGAGATGATTGGTTCCAACCGCCGTGTCTTTGTGAGACGCAGAGTAGGTGAATGTCTGATCTCTCAGATGTGGTTGCCACTGTGAAGAATGGAGGAGGAGGTGTGATGGTGTGGGGGTGCTTTACTGGTGACACTGTCTGGGATTTATTTAGAATTCAAGGCACACTTAACCAGCATGGCTACCACAGCATTCTACAGCGATACACCATCCCATCTGTTTTGCGCTTATTGGGACTACCATTTGTTTTTCAACAAGGCAATGACCCAAAACACACCTCCAGGCTGTGTAAGGGCTATTTGACCAATAAGGAGAGTGATGGAGTGCTGAATCAGATGACCTGGCCTCCACAATCACCCGACCTCAACCAAATTGAGATGGTTTGGGATGAGTCGGACCGCAGAGTGAAGGAAAAGCAGCCCACAAGTGCTTAGCACATGTGGAAATTCCTTCAAGACGGTTGGAAAAGCATTCCAGGTGAAGCTTGTTGAGAGAGTGCAAAGCTGTCATCAAGGCAAAGGGCTACTTTGAAGGATCTCAAATATTTGTTTAAATCTTTTTTGGTTACTACATTATTCCATATGTGTTATTTCATAGTTTTGATGTCTTCGCCGTGATTCTATTATTCATTCTCAAGCATTTCTCAAGCATTTCGCTACACTCGCATTAACATCTGCTAACCATGTGTATGTGACAAATAAAATTTGATTTGATTATTCTATGTAAAAAATAGTAAAATAAAGAAAAACTCTTGAATAAGTAGGTGTGTCTAAACTGTTGACTGGTAGTGTATATATATTTGCGTCCATCTCAGTGAACTAATCCATTGCAGAGGCCTAGACTAAAATGTGGTGGAGGCTCCATATGGAGGGTGTGATGCAATTGCGGAGCCTCAGGAGGCATGTAGAGGCCAAATCAAGCTCTGTACAGCATCGCTATGCGTCTCCCAAATGTTGTAACAATCCAAGGGCTCTGGATAGCTCCGCATTGACATAATTGGTTTACGGTAGGTGGGGATGGTACATCCTGTATAAACAATCTCACTTCCTTGACAACTTCCTTGACAACAGCTCTGCACTGCTCTGCGGAGTGCAAGAAATATGTTTGCCCTGACTTATGCAGAAGCTGTATCACCATAAATGCTGCATGGCCAATGCAGACATAGGATTAACCATGCAGCGCCAATATGCACAATGCACTTCTCTCTCCAGGAATTACACCAATTTGTGCACATTCATTGTTTCATAACTTCATTGTGTGAATTGTTTGTATTTGATTGTTAGTGTAAATCAATTCCCCATTACATATATCACCAGTAGTACAGTTACTGTTAATTCCTATAATTTCTAATATAAAATGTTAGTTTGGTTATGTGCAATTCTGTTAAAGCATTCAATATATTATTATTCCAGTCTTACCGTTCTTTGTCAGAGTGGACACATTGTTTGCTGAGCCCATAACCTATTCTACACTTGTGAGAAACAAGTTTGGTTTATTCTGATCCCTATAAATGGTCAAATAAATTATCATTCTACATGAGAAATGTTGCCAAATCTGCTAATAGGAAAGCCAGCAGGAGGAGAATGGTTGGGTCGGGTTAAGATTTTTTCTTCCTCTAGATCTCTGGCTCCCTCTTGAGTCATTTGTGTGTTATTTCATCAAACAGTAAGCTTAAAGCATCAGACAAGCTCAATGCATATTGTTGATTTTACTAAAACACATACGGTGTGTCTATATATGGAAAAATACACGTTTAAAAAGTTCAACCAATCGATTGGTTAGGTAATTAAATTGTAATCAGTAATGTATCTTTTGGATTACCCAAACTCAGTAACGTAAACTGATTAAATTCCGTGACTTTTAGATTACTTTCAGTCATTCCAATAAATGTTATACCCCTTGATCTGCAAGAATAGTACTTGGAAATATGGAAGTATAGATTAACCCCAAAACTAAGCACTTATTATCCAGCCGTACTCTGTTGTTTATGATTTTCTTGTCATGGAGGACTGACTGGGCTCATTGATTCGAGTTGAAAAATAAATGCTGCTCTCATTGAATGGCATGCTTTGAGCACTACTTAAAACTGATGTTTACATGTGAAAAATGAATACCATATGCTGCATTTGCTAAAGGCCTGTTGTTTACCTTTTTGTTGGTGACACTGATATCTTGATAATATACAGCTGTTTCAAAGGCAAATCCACAGATGAAACAATAACAAAACCGTCGCCCGTCTCTATTTTGGTAAAGAAATGAGTGAAGGGCCTAGAACATTTTTTACGACACTCAGATTAATAGACAGAGCTATGGATGTAAGGACTGACCATCCATGATATACAAATTATTGTTTTAACCGTGTTATGAGGCTATACAGTGTTTGTTTACGTTTTTTTGTAATTCCTTACATGTAATTCGTTTCTCCCCAACGCTGTACAAAGCATTACATGGGTTTGCTCCTACCTATCTTTCCGATTTGGTCCTGCCGTACATACCTACACCTGCGCTACGGTCACAAGGCACAGACCTCCTTCTTGTTCCTAGAACTTCTAAGCAAACAACTGGAGGCAGGGCTTTCTCCTATAGAGCTCCATTTTTATGGAATGGTCTGCCTATCCATGTGAGAGACGCAGACTCGGTCTCGACCTTTAAGTCTTTATTGAAGACTCATCTCTTCAGTGGGTCATATGATTGAGTGTAGTCTGGCCCAGGAGTGGGAAGGTGAACGGAAAGGCTCTGGAGCAACGAACCACCCTTGCTGTCTCTGCCTGGCCAGCTCCCCTCTCTCCACTGGGATTCTCTGCCGCTGACCCTATTGTGGTGGGCCGAGTCACTGGCTTACTGGTGCTCCCCCATGTCGTCCCTAGAAGGGGTGCGTCACGTCGTGCCAGGTTTTTTTTGCTATACTCAAATTGAGTGGATTGAGTCACTGACGTGATCTTCCTGTCCGGTTTTGCTCCCCCTTGGGCGCGTGCGGTGAGGGAGATTCTTTATGGGTTTTTCTCCGCAATGTCTCAGGGTAGTAAGTTGATGGTCTGTTGATATTGCTCTAGTGGTGTGGGAGCTGTGTCTCAACCTCAATGCTCGGCTATGAAAAGCCAACTAACATTTACTCCTGAGGTGCTGACCTGTTGCACCCTCTACAACCGCTGTGATTATTATTTGACCCTGCTGGTCATCTATGACCATTTGAACATCTTGTAGAATGATCTGGCCTTAATGGCCTTCTACTCTTATAATATCCACCCGGCACAGCCAGAAGAGGACTGGCCTCCCCCCAGAGCCTGGATCCTCTCTAGGTTTCTTCCTAGGTTTCTGCCTTTCTAGTTAGTTTTTCCTAGCCACTGTGCTTCTAAATCAGCACTTTTTGGTGTTTTAGGCTCAGTTTCTGTATAAGCACTTTGCGGCATCTGCTGATGTAAAAAGGGCTTTATAATTAAATGTGATTGATTGAGAGTGAGGGGAGGGTGAGAGGGGGTTAAGCGGATCAGATCCAGCCTGAACTGTTCAATATAGTAGGGAGTTGTAGTTTACAACAGGCCAATATCCTATATAGTCTAGCGCGTATAACGTGGTAGTTAACTACAATGACCATAATCCATTGGGCATCTACTGTCCGGTCTGTGTTTCTTTTATGCCTGCTTTGGAAGAGAAAGAAAAATATGCGATAGTGAGGGGATATAGAGCGCATCTGTACACTATATATACAAAAGTATGTGGACACCCCTTCAAATGAGTGGATGTGGCTATTTCAGCCACACCTGTTGCTGACAGGTTATAAAATTGAGCACACGGCCATGGAATTTCCATAGACAAACATTGGCAGTAGAATGGCCTTACTGAAGTGCTCAGTGACTTTCAACGTGGCACCACCATAGGATGCCACCTTTCCAACAAATCGGTTCGTCAAATTTCTGCCCTGCGAGAGCTGCCGCGGTCAACTGTAAGTGCTGTTATTGTGAAGTGGAAACGTCTAGGAACAACAACAGCTCAGCTGCAAAGGGGTAGGATACACAAGCACACAGAATGGGACCGCCAAGTGCTGAAGCACTAATGAGTTCCAAACTGCCCCTGGAAGCAACGTCACAAGAACTGTTCGTCTGGAGCTTCATGAAACAGGTTTCTATGGCAGCCATAAACAAGCCTAAGATCACCCTGCGCAATGCCAAGCATTGGCTGAAGTGGTATAAAGTGGAGTCCATTGGACTCTGGAGCAGTGGAAACACCCTCTGTTATGATGAATCACGCTTCACCATCGAGCAGTCCGACTGACGAGCTGGGTTTGGCAGATGCTTGGAGAACTATATCTGCCCCAATGCATAGTGCCAACTGTAAAGTTTAGTGGAGGAGGAATAATGGTCTGGGGATGTTTTTCATGGTTCGGGCTAGGCCCCTTAATTCCAGTGAAGGGAAATCTTAACCCTACAGAATACAATGTCATTCTAGATGATTCTGTGCTTCCAACTTTGTGGCAACAGTTTGGGGAAGGCCCTTTCCTGTTTCAGCATGACAATGCCCCCGTGCTCAAGCGAGGTCCCACACTGAAATGGTTTGTTGAGATCGGTGTGGAAGAACTTTACTGGCCTGCACAGAGCCCTGACCTCAACCCCATCGAACACCTTTTGGATGAATTTGAACGCCAACTGCAAGCCAAGCCTAATCACCCAACATCAGTGCCTGACCTCACTGATAGTCTTGTGGCTGAATGGAAGAAAGTCCCCGCAGCAATGTTCCAACATCTAGTGGAAAGGCTTCCCAGAAGAGTGGAGGCTGTTATAGCAGCAATGTTCCAACATCTAGTGGAAAGGCTTCCCAGAAGAGTGGAGGCTGTTATAGCAGCAATGTTCCAACATCTAGTGGAAAGGCTTCCCAGAAGAGTGGAGGCTGTTATAGCAGCAATGTTCCAACATCTAGTGGAAAGGCTTCCCAGAAGAGTGGAGGCTGTTATAGCAGCAATGTTCCAACATCTAGTGGAAAGGCTTCCCAGAAGAGTGGAGGCTGTTATAGCAGCAATGTTCCAACATCTAGTGGAAAGGCTTCCCAGAAGAGTGGAGGCTGTTATAGCAGCAATGTTCCAACATCTAGTGGAAAGGCTTCCCAGAAGATTGGAGGCTGTTATAGCAGCAATGTTCCAACATCTAGTGGAAAGGCTTCCCAGAAGAGTGGAGGCTGTTATAGCAGCAAAGGAAGGACCAACTCCATATTAATGCCCATGATTTTGGAATGAGATGTTCGACGGGCAGGTGTCCACATACCTTTGGTCATGTAGTGTATCTCTACCTGAAAATGCATAATCTGTGATTGATATTTGGTATTCAGCAGTGCTAAAAATATGCCTTATTTACTTTGAAGAAACTAAATAGTGATTTTGTCAGACGGCATATAGGCTGAAGCTCTAAAGAGACGAGATGATAAACCAATGTAATATACTCAACAACTGAAATATGTTATTAAAGTAATGTGAATAAATGGCTAATAGGTGCTAAGCAGTAATGGGCAGTCACTACCATCATGGGACTTGTATTAATTGTTTTATTCTGTTTTGTTTTGTTACAGCGTTCAACCCACATAATGCATGTTCCATTCAATGTTTTTAAAAAATAATTGAAAACGAACCGACCTCAAAAAACACAAATTATTCAGCACTAGATGGGGGTGAGGGAACGATGAGACGGGGGTGAAGGGACAGGGAAATGGGCCACTCTGGTACTCTAGCCTCCAGGCTTTCTCTTTTACAGATGGGCCTCACTGACTCCAGAAAATAGGGTTTCTCTGGCCTCGGGGAGTGTTTAATATATTAGGATCCCCATTAGCTACTGCACATGCAGCAGCTACTCTTCCCGGGGTCCACATAAAACATACAAACACATGCAGCCTACTCAATCACTTTTTATAGCTACTGTTTACAGGCCTCCTTGGCCGTGTACAGCGTTCCTCACTGAGTTCCCTGAATTCCTATCGGACCTTGTAGTCATGGCAGATAATATTCACATTTTTGGTGACTTTAATATTCACATGAAAAGTCCACCGACCCACTCCAAAAGGCTTTCGGAGCCTTCATCGACTCAGTGGGTTTTGTCCAACATGTCTCTGGACCTACTCACTGACACAGTCATACTCTGGACCTAGTTTTGTCCCATTGAATAATTGTTATGGAGCCCTCTGTAACGACTTAGGCCGAAGTCGGTCCCTCTCCTTGTCGGGCGGCATTTGGCGGTCGACCTCACCGGCCTTCTAGCCATCGCCGATCCACTTTTCATTTTCCATTTGTTTTGTCTTTGTCTTACACACCTGGTTTCCCCCAATTACTTGTTCAATATTTAAACCTCTGTTCCACCATGTTTGTTTGTGAGTGATTGTTTCTTGTATTGCGGTCCGTAATGTGTGGCCTTGGATTTATTGTCGTGTATTGTATTATTGTTGAGTAAATTGCGTACATTACTCTTATCTGCTGTCCTGCGCCTGACTCATCTACACCAGCTACGCACAGACGCATTACAGAATCACTCACCTACAAACAAACATGGGGGAACAGAGGGTTAAATATTGAACAAGTAATTGGGGGTTTGAAACCAGGTGTGTAAGTCAAAGACAAAACAAATGGAAAATGAAAAGTGGATCGGCGATGGCTAGAAGGCTGGTGACGTCGACCGTTGAACGCCGCCCGGACAAGGAGAGGGACCGACTTCAGCGGAAGTCGTGACAGTCCTTCTAGCCATCGCCGATCCACTTTTCATTTTCCATTTGTTTTGTCTTTGTCTTACACACCTGGTTTCAATCCCCCAATTACTTGTTCAATATTTAACCTTCTGTTCCCCCATGTTTGTTTGTGAGTGATTGTTTCTTGTATTGCGGTCCGTTATGTGTGGCCTTGGATTTATTGTCGTGTATTGCATTATTCGAGTAAATTGACTCATCTACACCAGCTACACACAGACGCATTACACCCTCATTGCTGCTCGATCCCCCTATTTTCCCAACTTAATTGAGGAGAATAAGAACAAACCAATATTTATTTTTGATACTGTTGCAAAGCTAACTAAAAAGCAGCATTCCCCAAGAGAGGCTTTAACTTCATGAATTTATCACTGCTGAACTTCTTTGAGGAAAAGATCATGATCATTAGAAAGCAAATTACAGACTCCACTTTAAATCTAAGTATTTCCCCAAAGCTCAGTTGTCCTGAGTCTGCACAACACTGCCAGGACCTAGGATCAAGGGAGACACTCACGTTTTTTAATACTATATCTCTTGACACATTGATGAAAATAGTCTTGGCCTCTAAACCTTCAAGCTGCATACTGGACACTATTCCACTGAAAGAGCTGCTTCCTGTGCTTGGCCCTCCTATTTTGAATATAATAAACTTCTCCCTATCCACCGGATGTGTACTAAACTCACTAAAAGTGGCAGTAATAAAGCCTCTCTTGAAAAAGCCAAACTTTGACCCAGAAAATATAAAAAACTGTCAGCCTAAGTCAAATCTCCCATTCCTCAAACATTTTTGAAAAAGCCTTTTGTGCAGCAACTCACTGCCTTCCTGAAGACAAACAATGTATACGAAACGCTTCAGTCTGGTTTTAGACCCCATCATAGCACTGAGACTGCAATCGTAAAGGTGGTAAATTACATTTTTAATGGCGTCAGATCACTGTGCTCCTAGAACTTAGTGCTGCTTTTGATACCATCGATCACCACATTCTTTTGGAGAGACTGGAAACCCAAATTGGTCTACATGGATAAGTTCTGGCCTCGTTTAGATGTTATCTGTCAGAAAGATATCAGTTTGTCTCTGTGGATCGTTTGTCCTCTGACAAATCAACTGTACATTTCGGTGTTCCTCAAGGTTTCGTTTTAAGACCACTATTGTTTTCACTATATATTTTACCTCTTGGTGATGTCATTCAGAAACATAATGTTAACTTTCACTGCTATGTGGACAATACACAGCTGTACATTTTGATGAAACATGGGGAAGCCCCAAAATTGCCATCCCTGAAAGCCTGTGTTTCAGACATAAGGAAGTGACTCCAGTGCTAACCTCTCTACACCGGCTTCCTGTTAAGGCTGGGGCTGATTTCAAAGCATTACATGGGCTTACTCCTACCTATCTTTATGATTTGGTCCTGCCGTACATACCTACAAGTACGATACGGTGACAAGATGCAGGCCTCCTTACTGTCCATAGAATTTCTAAGCAAACAGCTGGAGGCAGAGCTTTCTCCTATAGAGCTCCATTTTTATGGAATGGTCTGCCTATCCATGTAAGAGACGCAGACTCGGTCTTGACCTTTAAGTCTTTATTGAAGACTCATCTCTTCAGTAGGTTCTATGACCGGGTGACCAAGGGGTGTGAAGGTGAACAGAAAGGCACTGGAGCAACAAACCACCCTTGCTGTTTCTGCCTGGCCGGTTCCCCTCTCTCCACTGGGATTCTCTGCCTCTAACCCTATTACACCCTATGGTGCTCTCCCATGCCGTCCCTCAGAGGGGTGCGTCACTTGAGTGGGTTGAGTCACTGACGTGATCTTCCTGTCTGGGTTGGCGCCCCTCTCGGGTTCGTGCCATGGGGGAGATCTTTGTGAGCTATCCTCAGCCTTGACTCAGGATGGTAAGTTGGTGGTTTGAAGATATCCCTCTAGTGATGTGGGGGCTGTGCTTTGGCAAAGTAGGTGGGGTTATATCCTGCGTGTTTGGCCCTGTCCGGGGGTATCGTCGGACAGGGCCACAGTATCTCCTGACCCCTCCTGTCTCAGCCTCCAGTATTCATGCTGCAATATTTTGTGTCGGGAGGCTAGGGTCAGTCTGTTATATCTGGAGTATTTCTAGTGTCTCATCCGGTGTCCTGTGTGAATTTAAGTATGCTCCCTCTCATTCTCTCTCTTTTTCTCTCTCTCTCTTTCTCTCGGAGGACATGAGCCCTAGGACCATGCCTCAGGACTACCTGGCCTGATGACTCCTTGTTTCCACAGTCCAGCTGGTCATGCTGCTGCTCTAGTTTCAACTGTTCTGCCTGCGGCTATGGAACCCTGACCTGTTCACTTGACGTGCTACCTTCTCCTGGACCTGCTGTTTTGGACTCTCTGTCTACCGCACCTGCTGTCTCTAACTCTGAATGATTGGCTACGAAAAGCCAACTGACATCTACTTCTGAGGTGCTGACCAGTTGCACCCTCTACAACCATTGTGATTATTATTTGACCCTGCTGGTCAAATGAACGTTTGAACATCTTGGCCATGTTCTGTTACAATCTCCACCCGGCACAGCCAGAAGAGGACTGGCCACCCCTCAGAGCCTGGTTCCTAGGGAGTTTTTCCTAGCCACTGTTCTTCTACATCTGCATTGCTTGCAGTTTGAGGTTTTAGGCTGGGTTTCTGTACAGCACTTTGTGACATCGGCTGATGTAAAATGGGCTTTATAAATACATTTGATTGATTGATTGATTAATGACAACGTACAGAACAGGAGAGAGTTTAGTGTATTATCTCTATCCTGACTCACTGTTCAAATGATTTGTCCTAGCAGAACAATGTGGATGCATCTGGGTATTTTTGTCTGTAGGACAAAAAAGGAGACCATGCCATCATTGGTGTCCTGTCTGTCCATCGTGAGAGTTTTCATTCTTACATGAATCAGGATTGAGTCATCCAATAAGTAGTTACAGTTCCCTCTGAATTCCCATTTGACAATTATAGAACCTCACACTATTCTCATTCACTCTGTCATTGGAAAAATTAAGCTCTCATTCATTCTCATGTCATTTCCAGTTCAAAACGTTTTACTTCCCTCATGATCACTTCAAAAAGGTAGCCTAGTACTGTAGCAGAGAAAATATACTTTATAGCAATGGTCTTGACAGGCTGTTTGATATGTTACAGGATTTTACGGCTGGGGAGATTCTGTGTAAACTCTTCTCACACTTATAGTATGAGGCCTTCTGTAGCTCAGTTGGCTCTTGTAATGCTAGGACAGTGTGTTTGATTCCCGAGGGACGCCTATACATAAAAAAAATGTATGTACGCGTGACTGTAAGTCGCTTTGGATAAAAGTGTCTGTTAAATGGCATACATAACTGTTATATATCAGGCCTCGTTTCTCATCACTAGACCTAAACTATGATTGGAAGTGCCTTGTTTTATATGCATGTATATTTCTATCCACTGATGTCATACCTGATGTCACTTACAGTAACTGGCGTGACCACCATATTTTACAGTAACTGGCATGACCACCATATTTTACAGTAACTGGCAGGACCACCATATTTTACTGTTACTGGTGTGACCACCATATTTTACAGTAACTGGCGTGACCACCTTATTTTACAGTAACTGGTGTGACCACCATATTTTACAGTAACTGGTGTGACCACCATATTTTCACAACTCATGTGATGTGCACTGAACAAAAATATAAATACAACACGCAACAATTTCAAAGATTTAAGGAAATCAGTCAATTGAAATAAATTCATTAGGCCCTAACCTATGGATTTCACATGACTGGGAATACAGATATGCATCTGTTGGTCACAAATACCTTTAAAAAAGTAGGGGCGTTGATCAGAAAACCAGTCAGTATCTGGTGACCACCATTTGCCTCATGCAGCGAGATACACGCTTTCTGTCATTGGTACAGTTGAAACCAGGTTTTATCTGTGAAGAGCACACTTCTCCAGCGTGCCAGTGTAAATTGAAGGTGAGCATTTGCCCACTGAAATCTGTTATGGCGCCGAACTGCAGTCAGGTCAAGACCCTGGTGAGGACGATTAGCACACAGATGAGCTTCCCTGACAGTTTATGCTGAAATTCCTCGGTTGTGCATCTGCTGTCCGGGTGGCTGGTCTTAGACTATCCTGCAGGTGAAGCAGCCGGATGTGGAGGTCCTAGGCTGGCGTGGTTACACGTGGTCTGTGGTTGTGGAGGTCCTGGGCTGGCGTGGTTACACATGGTCTGTGGTTATGAGGCCGGTTGGAAGTACTGACAAATTCTCTAAAATAACATTGGATGCGTCTTATGGTAGACAAATTAACGTTCAATTCTCTGACAATAGCTCGGGTGGACATTCCTGCAGTCAGCATGCCAATCGCACGCTCCCTCAACTTGACATCTGTGGCATTGTGTTTTGTGACAAGACTGCACACATTAGTGGCTTTTTATTGTCCCCAGCAGAAGGTGCGCTTGTGTAATGGTCATACTGTTTAATCAGCTTCTTGATATGCCACACCTGTCAGGTGGATGGATTATCTTGGTAAAGGAGAACATGCTCCCTAACAGGGATGTAAGGGGAGGGACCCAGGCGCTAGGAGAAAACCGTGGGTTGATTTGGCCAACGAGACGAACTGGCACAGACAGAGAACGCAGGTATAAATACACAGGGGATAATGGGGAAGATGGGCGACACCTGGAGGGGGTGGAGACAAACACAAGGACAGGTGAAACAGATCAGGGTGTGACAAAATCACTACTTTAAATGAACTCACTTCAGAGTAAAACGAAATGTAAATATACCAAACATGTATTCAATGTCTTTTAACAAAATATAATTACATTACAACTTGACATCATCAGCATGGTAATGAAGAAAATAGCAAAGACGGGATATTTCCCAAATAAATTGTTTTTTTTAATATGTTTTATGTAGCTTCAACATTTACATGAGATAAATGTGAACACTGTGGGGATGTTGACCTTAGGATGTTTAAAGGGACATTGACACTTATTTACATGAGCAATAGTTTAACCAGTGGAAGTTTAAAGATAATAAAAAACATGTATAATTAAAACAAATAAGAAATCAAACCCAGTTCAGAACTATTGCCTTTTTGGGTGAACATTGGAGATGGCGGCCCCATGTAAGTCCTTTGTCCAAAGCGTGTTGAATGCATGCACTGAAACAAAATCGGAAAACAAAATTAGGATACTGGAAACAATTTATGTTTTGGCATCTTAAAAAAGGTAGAAATTGTGTTATGCCTAATATGGCACTTCATATTATTTTTCCAAAAATGAATTATTGTTCTAGGTCAATATTGGCCAAACACAGCGTTGGGTTAATTCAACTCGGGGTTGTGCCTCTAACCCAGTGCCCTGAGTTGAGCGCTCGACCCAACTGCTGGGTAAATTAGACTATATTGTTTAGTTAAAACAACCTGGTGTTTTGGGTCATTTTAAGTGTCATCCTAATTTAAATTTTGCTTGCATATTTTTGCCTTCTCTTCCATTCCTCCCCTCCATTTCCTACACACACACACAATCAAGATATTAATGTTGAATTTAAAATAATTTCTATCGCCTGCATTTCACAACATACTTAGAGAATGTACTATATATATATAGCACATTGAAACAAAACCTTGTCTAAATATATATTATTCACAAGATAAGATTTCATAAAATAGGATTTGATTATTAGAATTCAGGTATATTATTTCATGAACCAAACTGTCCAAACTTCAGACTAAAGCCTCAGCTGAACTTGATGTGCACACTCAGATTGCAATCGGAAAAGCATGCGCGCGACAGTCTGTCCGTCTTTAGTGTTATTAACACAGATCTGTCTATCAGGCAGTGCCAGAGCTAATCAATAGATATTCACATTCACTGACACACTTACAGCTATCTTAGGTGACAGCACACACACAAACTGCTGTTTTGACATACGATAATGGTGTACATTTCAGTTGAGTTAAAACATTAATACACAAAACAAGTGTAAAATATAACATTTGAAGGTCACTACTAAGGACATGACCTAGTGTCTTTATTACCTTTACTTAACTAGGCAAGTCAGTTAAGAACAAATTCTTATTTACAATGACAGCCTAGGAACAATGGGTTAACTGCCTTGTTCAGGGGCAGAAAGACAGATTTTTACCTTGTCAGCTCAGCGATTCAATCTTGCAACCTTTCGGTAACTGGCCCAACGCTCTAACCACTAGGCTACCTGCTGGTTACTGGCCCAACGCTCGAACCACTAGGCTACCTGCTGGTAACTGGCCCAACGCTCGAACCACTAGGCTACCTGCTGGTAACTGGCCCAACGCTCTAACCACTAGGCTACCTGCTGGTTACTGGCCCAACGCTCGAACCACTAGGCTACCTGCTGGTAACTGGCCCAACGCTCTAACCACTAGGCTACCTGCTGGTTACTGGCTCAACGCTCTAACCACTAGGCTACCTGCTGGTTACTGGCCCAACGCTCTAACCACTAGGCTACCTGCTGGTTACTGGTCCAACGCTCTAACCACTAGGCTACCTGCTGGTTACTAGTCCAATGCTCTAACCACTAGGCTACCTGCTGGTTACTGGCCCAACGCTCTAACCACTAGGCTACCTGCTGGTTACTGGCCCAACGCTCTAACCACTAGGCAACCTGCTGGTTACTGGCCCAACGCTCTAACCACTAGGCTACCTGCTGGTTACTAGTCCAATGCTCTAACCACTAGGCTACCTGCTGGTTACTGGCCCAACGCTCTAACCACTAGGCTACCTGCTGGTTACTGGCCCAACGCTCTAACCACTAGGCTACCTGCTGGTTACTGGCCCAACGCTCTAACCACTAGGCTACCTGCTGGTTACTGGCCCAACGCTCTAACCACTAGGCTACCTGTCGACTTATTTGCATTTCATTCAAAAAGCACTGCTCACAATCACAAAATGTAACATTTGCATTTCAAATAAATTGTTGTGATTGAATGGAAGCGTACCAGGAAGTGCTTCAGTAGTTGAACTAAAGGCAAACAAGCCACATACTGTACTGTTTTCCAAAAGTAGGCTAAAATGCATACAGAAATGAACTAAAAGTCAATTTAACAGAACTATAAATAGTGCCTTAAGAGCATATTAGTATTGATGGCTCATCCATTCATTGCTCTATTAATTCACAGGAACACATTACCCAGAGGGCTGTCCTTCCCCCTGTCACTTCTCACAGTACATACAAGAGCAGATACTTATCAATTATTGTTCAGTGGAAGAAAAGACACTCACAACAGTCTTACTGCGGGGATTCTGTTCCTGGTAGCTGTTACACCGTGGCCTGTAGGAAGTCCCATGCTGGGGCACAGTTGGAAAGATGATATCAAGCATAATAGGACTTGAAGCACACATCCAGTGTCCCAAGCAGTGTGCGTTGCTCCAATGCAGGTCCACTAATGACTGTAAACACCTGTGAGCAGTCCCTAAGAGCCAACACAAATGGTTAGGGTCTGGTCACCTCCACCTGGTTCAGATACTCAACCATGTTGGTCCCAACCTGTTAGAACAATCATTAGATTTTAGAGTATGAGGACTTGTACAAAGCATGGAGGCACACTGACAATGACATCACACAATTTATTTTGTATATTTTATAGCCATTTACATCAATCAACACCCAACCCCTGTTTGATGCCTACATCTTCCATTCATTTGAAGCTGTGGCTCATAGGTTAATTTACTCTAATCACGTTTCCAGCCAACCATTTCATTCAGATTAATTACCTGAAGCATGAAACGAGTCATGACCATTGTTGGAAAAATGATGTGTCATGCACAAAGTATATGTCCTAACTGACTTGTCAAAACTATAGTTTGTTAACAAGAAATTTGTGGAGGGGTTGAAAAACGAGTTTTAATGACTCCAACCTAAGTGTATGTAAACTTCCAAATTCAACTGTATATATACTGAGATCATGTGACAGATCATGTGACACTTAAATAAAGTCCATCTGTGTGCAGTCTAACTAATTATGTGACTTCTGAAGGTAATTGGTTGCACCAGATCTTATTTAGGGGCTTCATAACAAAAGGGGGTGAATACACACCACTTTTCCGTTTGATATTTTTTTTAAACATTTTTTAAAGTTTTTCTTTTCATTTCACTTCCACCATTTTGGACTATCCATTTAAACTCCAGGTTTTAATGTCAGAAAATAGTCAAAGCGCCATGGGAGATTAATCATTTCAGTGGCGCTGACAGAAGTTTCACTCTATCCCATAAAACATGACATTGCTAACTAGGCCTAATTTAAAATGTTAAAGTTTATAAAAAAAAAAGTATTAATAAGTAACACACTCAACGGACAACTTTGGTAGCTAGGTACTGTAGCTAGGTACTGTAGCTAGGTACTGTAGCTAGGTACTGTAGCTAGGTAGATAGCTTGGTTTCCATTTTCCAACAGATGTTTCTAATCCCCTTGATTGGTCGTCAACGGTTACTGATCTTGGAATTCGTGTTCACCAGAAACGGCTTCAGGTAAACTGTTTGCAACTAGTGGCAATAAATATTATTGTTGCCAAATGTTTGCCGCAGATTCACCACTAGTGGCAAACATTTGAAAACTTATGGCAACATTTTGTGCCACACTATTTAGTTTGTAGTAAATATGGCACAAACCTGCGGGAAGTTTGCAGCAACAAATAGATTTTTATAAGGGGTTGTGTGTTTGAAAAATTTTGGGATCTGTTATTGAAACATGGGACCAACACTTTACATGCTGCATTTATGTTTTTCTTCAGTATAGTATAACTCAAGAGTAAGTAAGGACTGGAGGAGGAGGTCTTTAGCCAAGTCTTTAGTAAGAAAATATGTATTTGCTTTCCTTGTGACAACTACAGTAGTAGAGAAGCGCATAAATACTAGAGATTTTCAGACCCTTTTATTGACCCCATGTTGGTTAGTCATACAGTCGAAACAATAACAAAAATATGTTTTACCTTAGAGAGCTCAGAAACAAAGAAAGTTGATCATAAAATGCAAATACTGAGATTATGCAATACTGTAGTTCAGCAAAGAACACCAATACTTTAGAATAATAATAATAATTATCAAAGTTAAAATAAATAATAATGTTTGTCTCTCATACAATTCCTTATGGCACTAATTTCCTGTGCGGCTGTCCGTAGTAAAGTTGTTAAAAAGAAGATACATTTTTGAAAAATATTATGTATTCATATTGTGTGTACTGTATATGTATCTGTGTGTTTGTTTTGAATAAACATGATGCAAGAATAGATCAATTAAATAAATTGTCACTGTTCAGACAAAATGTTTCACTTGCTGGAATAAACGAACCAAAGAAAACAACAGTGTCTGCTGGTAAACCAGGGGTGGAATAAACGAACCAAAGAAAACAACCGTGTCTGCTGGTAAACCAGGGGTGGAATAAACGAACCAAAGAAAACAACAGTGTCTGCTGGTAAACCAGGGGTGGAATAAACGAACCAAAGAAAACAACAGTGTCTGCTGGTAAACCAGGGGTGGAATAAACAACAGGGTCTGCTGGTAAACCAGGGGTGGAATAAACGAACCAAAGAAAACAACAGTGTTTGCTGGTAAACCAGGGGTGGAATAAACGAACCAAAGAAAACAACAGTGTTTGCTGGTAAACCAGGGGTGGAATAAACGAACCAAAGAAAACAACCGTGTTTGCTGGTAAACCAGGGGTGGAATAAACGAACCAAAGAAAACAACCGTGTCTGCTGGTAAACCAGGGGTGGAATAAACGAACCAAAGAAAACAACAGTGTCTGCTGGTAAACCAGGGGTGGAATAAACGAACCAAAGAAAACAGTGTCTGCTAGTAAACCAGGGGTGGAATAAACTGTCTGCTGGTAAACCAGGGGTGGAATAAACGAACCAAAGAAAACAACAGTGTCTGCTGGTAAACCAGGGGTGGAATAAACGAACCAAAGAAAACAACAGTGTCTGCTGGTAAACCAGGGGTGGAATAAACGAACCAAAGAAAACAACAGGGTCTGCTGGTAAACCAGGGGTGGAATAAACGAACCAAAGAAAACAACAGTGTTTGCTGGTAAACCAGGGGTGGAATAAACGAACCAAAGAAAACAACAGTGTTTGCTGGTAAACCAGGGGTGGAATAAACGAACCAAAGAAAACAACCGTGTTTGCTGGTAAACCAGGGGTGGAATAAACGAACCAAAGAAAACAACCGTGTCTGCTGGTAAACCAGGGGTGGAATAAACGAACCAAAGAAAACAACAGTGTCTGCTGGTAAACCAGGGGTGGAATAAACGAACCAAAGAAAACAACAGTGTCTGCTGGTAAACCAGGGGTGGAATAAACGAACCAAAGAAAACAACCGTGTCTGCTGGTAAACCAGGGGTGGAATAAACGAACCAAAGAAAACAACAGTGTCTGCTGGTAAACCAGGGGTGGAATAAACGAACCAAAGAAAACAACCGTGTCTGCTGGTAAACCAGGGGTGGAATAAACGAACCAAAGAAAACAACAGTGTCTGCTGGTAAACCAGGGGTGGAATAAACGAACCAAAGAAAACAACAGTGTTTGCTGGTAAACCAGGGGTGGAATAAACGAACCAAAGAAAACAACCGTGTCTGCTGGTAAACCAGGGGTGGAATAAACTGTCTGCTGGTAAACCAGGGGTGGAATAAACGAACCAAAGAAAACAACAGTGTTTGCTGGTAAACCAGGGGTGGTCAAATAAACGAGAGAACAGAGGCAATGCATCCAATGACAATAACAATCAAATTCCAGCCCCCACTGCACATTCCCTCCGATTTAATCTTAGCAGTAAATAATCTGATTGAAAGAGTGCCCTGTGGGCATGAAAACACAACCACAGAGTCTCTCCATCCCCATCCTGACTATACTGTACACACAGCCCAGCTGATGCCTTCTCTCCTCCAGTGCTGCTAGCAGAACCCAGAAAGAACGACCAGACTCTTCCAGGCCGCTCAATCGAGTGCAGAGTTAGTAGTTAGTACATCCTCTTAGTCCAGCAAGGTGTGTAGAGGGAGCTAGGCCAAGTCCAAACCAATTGAATGAAGAAAAGCCACAGAATATTGTTTAGCTTTATTAGCCCGTGGATCTCAGATTTTAGACACAAGGAATCAGGTGAAAAGACCACGATTTGAAACTCCAGTGAACAAGATTACCATAAATTACATTGTAAAGCTAAAGTGTATAAAATATGAAGGTTGTTAATTTAGTTTTTGTCATCGGTGTGTTTTCTCATCAGACCTAATTAGAATAGACCGTATACAGTAACGACTGAAGTAAAACCTACAAAAGGGAAAACAACTTTTCAAAAACCTCTTAGCTTGTTTCTCCCAACGAGTTCGGCCAAACCTACACACTGTTTGGTCAATTGGCACATTAATAAATAAGATAACTTAAAAGCCCACACTTCAATGTCCTTTTACTGTTATTGCAGTCCAGTTAGTCTGAAAAGTAGGGTAACATGTCGTGTACAACGCTGGCTAGAATGATTTTTATACATCACTTCGTTGGTATGTAAGACACACACTAGGGGGACACACGTCTCACCCTCATAACACACTGACATTAAGAACAGAATCATCATCTGCAGCTGTTTGTACAAGACAAGATCGAGCCATCACCCTGGTTGGTCCTCCTTAAGAAGCAGCTAGTCTCTAATGTTCTGTCTATGTGTCTCTCTGTCTCTGTCTCTCTCTCTCTCTCTCTCAAAGATCATGTGGAAAAAGAGCAAAGTAATCCATTCCCCATAATCCACCAGAAGCCCTTTATTTCCTATGTTTTTATGGTCTATAACATGTTGCTCCCCTCTCGTCCATCACTCCTCCAATTCCAAACCATGATGTGATGGATGGCATACTCTATCACTTGGACCATAACTTCGGATATGATCTGCTTCGTCCCCTTTCTGGTGATCAGGCTGGGGATTGGTGGAGAGTGGCAGTAGTGGGAGGAGGCTCCATAGCCCTCTTATTTATCCTTATCACCATGGTTTCTTGGTTTATTTAGCAGCAACTACAGAAAGTCTGGTATTTATTATTCAAAGGTAGAGTTGATGTGGTGGTATTAGACCGGAGGGGATTTTGTTAGACCGGAGGGTGGTTTAGTTAGACCGGAGGGTGATTTAGTTAGATCGGAGGGTGGTTTCGTTAGACCAGAGGGTGGTTTAGTTAGACTGGAGGGTGATTTAGTTAGATCGGAGGGTGGTTTAGTTAGATCGGAGGGTGGTTTATTTAGACCGTTTAGGAGTCCAGACAGAGTAGAAACTGTTTTATTTGAGGGTCAACATCCTACTCACCACAGACCAAGCGGATGAGGAGAGGATGGATTGTTTTAATGCTTATATTTTCACCAGTTAACGTGCGGTTATATCTCAGCATAAGACCGAGGGACATGGAGCTGTGGTTGTTGAGCTGCAGTCCCACTCTCTGTCCCCATTGTATTTATCTATCTGTTTCCATGAGCCCTCCATGCCACGGGGTGTCGCCGATACCACTAGACGTCAGTGCTGATGCTGCAGCTGCGGTTGAACATGTCCCTCATGGTGACTGACCGGGTCAGGTTCAGTTTGTGGTAGCTGGGCATTTCTAAGGGCAGTTCCAGGTCATGCTGTTGGATGCTACGGTAGCTGATGCGGTCGCCGCCGTTCCGCAGGCCGTCCGGATGCTGCAGGTAGAAGGGCACATCATGGTGTGTGCACGAAGGGCAAAATGTCTGCGAGCGCGTTAGTTTCCGCGCTAAAGGCGGTGTGAAGAGGGCGGGGCCGTTAGGGGTGGAGGCGGCGACCGACGCCGCCACGATGTTATGGTTGGAGTGGACTGGCGGGAGGCGGGACGTCACTGCAAAGTCGGGCTCCTCCTCCTCCGACTCCAACTCCTCCTTCTTACAGCAATAATACTGTCAGGGAGAAAAGACACAAGGAGAGATAGCTAAAATAATCACAGCATCCCCTTGACAATAAGACATGTTTTACAGTAGGTTTATCTGTGACAGACCTGTTTCAAACACAACTGTCAAATCATTCAAAGACGTGAAAGGCTCTTTTGTAATGTCCATTTCCTACATGATATTCAATGTACCGCTGACAACGAAACATTACGATGAAGATGCTGCAAACAGCAATTATCACTTAAAATACAGAGCGCCGTTACTTGACTGACATGGCAGGCCTGCTCTAAATCTACACTGTGTTGAAAACTGTGTCGTGTGGCACACATTGAAATTTGGTCAGCTATTATCAAACATTACATTGAGCTGTTACAAAATATTACACTGAGATACATCTGAGGTTGGCAAAGAGATTGTGCCTGAGAGAAAGAGATGAGAGAGGAACCGAGTATTTGTATAATTACTCAGACATGACTCTGAGAGAAGGAGCTGTGCTGTCTGTCGTTTAGCTGAATGGAATAGGAATGGATGGTTCATTAATTAAATGTCATCTCTTTTTGACCCACTTACAGTTTTATGGTAATACAGTGTAATGGAACGTGTCTCAACTCACCCTGATCCATCCTACCCACTTCTATCTACACACTGACGGTTTGATGAGCACAAATCATCAGATATCACAGAACCAGAGAACCCTGCTGGACCAACACAACGTTGTGTCTAGTGAGAGAGTTCTGATCAGAGGAACACTTACAGCAACACCTAATAGAGACATAGTTGTTGTTCAGACTGTGACCAGGGATCTCCAACTCCTCAAGAAAAGAGGAAAATGACCTTTAAAAAACAAGACAACAACTCATGGAATGGCGGGTACTGTGATGACACACACACACACACACACACACACACACACACACATGCACACACACACAGACGCACACACACACAGACGCACACACACACAGACGCACACACACACACACACACACACACACACACACACACACACACACACACACACACACACACACACACACACACACACACACACAGACGCAGTCTAAACCAGACATGATTTAGTTGTTGTTGTATTGTTTGTATATCGTTGTATTTTACATTTGTGTGACTGTTCTTTTATATTTTGTACTTAACACTTTTCCAAATTTAAACTTCTTAAAACATTGTTGGTTAAGGGCTTGTAGGTAAGCATTTCACTGTAAGGTCTACACCTACTGTATTCGAACATGTGACAAATAACATTTGATTTGATTGATTTGATTTGATCAGTGTATCAGTGTTTTGTTACTTGTTATGTTTTGTGTTTTTTTGTGGACCCCAGGAAGAGTAGCTGCAGCTTCTGCAAAAGCTAGTGGGGATCCAGATACACAAACAAACAAACATTAGCCATATAAAATGCCTAAAATAATGAAGCATGTATGTCACACCCTGATCTGTTTCACCTCTTTGTGATTGTTTCCACCCCCCACCATGTGTCTCCCATCTCCCCTCATTATCCCCTGTGTATTTATACCTGTGTTCTCTGTTTGTCTGTTGCCAGTTCGTTTTGTTCGTTCAGCCTACCAGAGTTTCCCCCTGCTCCTGTCTTTTTCTAGTTCCTGTTTTCTGGTTTTCCTGGTTTTGACCATCCTGCCTGCCCTGACCCTAAGCCTGTTGTTCTGTACCTTGTCACACCACCCTGGATTATTGACCTCTGCCTGCCCTGACCCTGAGCCTGTCGTTCTGTACCTTATGGACTCTGATCTGCATTACAGACCTCTGCCTAACCTTGACCTGTCATTCTGCCTGCCCCCTGTTCTTGTAATACACTTCTACACTGTCTGCATCTGGGTCAACCCTGAAACGTGATAGTGTGGCTTGAACACACACTGGTTGTGTAATGTTGTGATGACTAACTGTTTAAGAAGTGTGTGATTATCGTGACATTGGATCATCCTGATACCACATAGCCTGACCTCGATGAAGAGAGGAGCTGTCCCAAGAGGCACATCTGATACCATATAGCTTGACCTCAATAAAGCTTTCAGTTTTACTGATGATCAAGATACATGCCACATCTTACTAAAGCTCTCAGTCAGAGATCTTAGACAGAGGAATAGAGGGGGCTCAGTGCTTATTGTGGCACTGACAATTCAGTGACAGTACATGATCTGACCACAATGAAGAGAGGGGCCTGAGAGGGGCCTGGGAGGGGTTGGGTTGGCGCCCCCCACTTGGGTTGTGCCGTGGCAGAGATCTTTGTGGGCTATACTGAGCCTTGTCTCAGGATGGTAAGTTGGTGGTTGAAAATATCCCTCTAGTGGTGTGGGGGCTGTGCTTTGGCAAAGTGGGTGGGGTTATATCCTTCCTGTTTGGCCCTGTCCGGGGGTGTCCTCGGATGGGGCCACAGTGTCTCCTGACCCCTCCTGTCTCAGCTTCCAGTATTTATGCTGCAGTAGTTTATTTGTCGGGGGGCTAGGGTCAGTTTGTTATATCTGGAGTACTTCTCCTGTCCTATTCGGTGTCCTGTGTGAATTTAAGTGTGCTCTCTCTAATTCTCTCGTTCTCTCTTTCTTTCTTTCTCTCTCTCGGAGGACCTGAGCCCTAGGACCATGCCTCAGGACTACCTGACATGATGACTCCTTGCTGTCCCCGGTCCACCTGGACGTGCTGCTGCTCCAGTTTCAACTGTTCTGCCTTATTATTATTGGACCATGCTGGTCATTTATGAACATTTGAACATCTTGGCCATGTTCTGTTATAATCTCCACCTGGCACAGCCAGAAGAGGACTGGCCACCCCACATAGCCTGGTTCCTCTCTAGGTTTCTTCCTAGGTGTTGGCCTTTCTAGGGAGTTTTTCCTAGCCACCGTGCTTCTACACACCTGCATTGCTTGCTGTTTGGGGTTTTAGGCTGGGTTTCTGTACAGCACTGAGATATCAGCTGATGTACGAAGGGCTATATAAATATATTTGATTTCATTTGAGAGGGGCCTGGGAGGTGCTTGAGAGGGGCCTGGGAGGGGCCTGAGTGGGGCTTGGGAGGGGCCTGAGTGGGGCTTGGGAGGGGCCTGGGAGGGGCTTGAGAGGGGCCTGGGAGGGGCTTGAGAGGGGCCTGGGAGGGGCCTGAGTGGGGCTTGGGAGGGGCCTGAGTGGGGCTGGGAAGGGGCCTGAGAGGGGCCTGGGAGGGGCTTGAGAGGGGCCTGGGAGGGGCTTGAGAGGGGCCTGAGTGGGGCTTGGGAGGGGCCTGGGATGGGCTTGAGAGGGGCCTGAGTGGGGCCTGGGAGGGGCTTGAGAGGGGCCTGAGAGGGGCTTGAGAGGGGCCTGTGAGGGGCTTGAGAGAGGCCATAGGTAAGCCAACGAATTAAAGGCTTTTTCATTTAGTGCATTGACTTATTGTTGTGGAATTTCAGTTTTACTAACGATTTTCAAGACACAAGCAACAGCTTATTAAAGAAGCCAGTCTGCTCTCAGTCAGATTTACAGTACATCTGTACAGAGCGAGGGCATGAGAAGGTCTTACCTGCAGTCTACAGTAACACAGTACTGCGATGATGCACAGTAAGATAACTGTAGCTAAAATACCGCCTGTGATGACCACTGTCCCGGCTGTCATTCGAAATCCTCTCCATCAACAGCCTGCAGAGAAGAGAGAATGAAATAAAGAGGGGGAAGGAGAAGATGAAGAAAGAGAGAGAGACAGAGGGGAGAGAGGAAAGAAAGAGAGAGAGAGAGGGGAGAGGAAGAGAGAGAGACAGAGGGAAGAGAGGAAAGAAAGAGAGAGAGAGGGGGAGAGGAAAGAGGGAGAGAGAGGGGGAGAGGAAAGAGAGAGAGAGAGAGAGAGAGAGAGGGGAGAGGAAAGAGAGAGAGAGGGGGAGATGGAGGAGAGGAAAGAGAGAGAGACAGAGGGGGAAGAGGAAAGAAAGAGACAGAGAGAGAAGGGGAGAGGAAAGAAAGAGAGATACAGAGGGGGGAGACGGAAGAAAGGGAGAGAGACAGAGGGGGGAGAGGAAAGAGAGAGATAGGGTGAGAGGAGAGGGAGAGAGAGGGGGAGGAAAGAGAGAGAGACAGCGGGGGGAGAGGAAAGAAAGAGAGAGAGAGGGGGAGAGGAAAGAGAGAGAGAGAGAGAGGGGAGAGGAAAGAGAGACAGAGGGGGGAGAGGAAAGAGAGACAGAGAGACAAATGGGGCAGAGGAAAGAGAGAGAGATAGAGGGGGAAGAGGAAAGAGGGAGAGAGAGGGGAGAGGAAAGAGGGAGAGAGAGGGGGAGAGGAAAGAAAGAGAGACAGAGGGGGAGAGGAAAGAGGGAGAGAAAGGGGAGAGGAAAGAGGGAGAGAGAGGGGGAGAGGAAAGAGGGAGAGAGCGGGGGAGAGGAAAGATGGAGGGGGAGAGGAAAGAGAGAGAGAGGGGGAGAGGAAAGAGAGAGAGAGGGGGAGAGGAAAGAGAGAGAGAGGGGGAGAGGAAAGAAGGAGAGAGAGGGGGAGAGAGAGAGAGAGAGAGAGAGAGAGAGAGGGGGGAGAGGAAAGAGGGAGAGAGCGGGGAGAGGAAAGATGGAGGGGGAGAGGAAAGAGAGAGAGAAGGGGAGAGGAAAGAGGGAGAGAGAGGGGGAGAGGAAAGAGAGAGAGAGAGAGAGGGGGAGAGGAAATTGGGAGATAGAGGGGAGGGGAAAGATGGAGAGAGAGGGGCAGACGAAAGAGAGAGAGAGGGGGGGAGAGGGAGAGAGAGGGGGAGAGGAAAGATAAAAAATATAGACAGTATCTATCAGTGTATTGTATTCATTAAGCAGATCTTTAACTATGTCATCCACTGAGGGCGCTTATTGAATTATCCCCCCTTAACTAACATATAATAAAATCAAAGCATAAATCCATAATCTAGACTTTGTCTCTCTGCTTGAAACACAGACACAGGAGATTAAAAACAGGATGAGCTGTGGAGGGACAGACAGAGAAACAGATGGGGCTGGGATGGATTATGACCCCTGTCTCCTACTCAGAGGTAAGGATGATTGACCTCTGAACCCTGAACCTTATTCAGAGGTCACAGAGGGAAAACATGAAGACAGCAGCGTTGCCATTAAGGCTTTGCTGAGGCAGCAACATTTAAAAACAAATCAAAACTGAGCTCCTCTTTGGAGCTCCTCTTTTCAACCTAACCTCCCAACCAACATAACCTCTCAACCAACCTAACCTCCCAATCAACCTAACCTCCCAATCAACCTAACCTCCCAATCAACCTAACCTCCCAATCAACCTAACCTCCCAACCAACCTAACCTCCCAATCAACCTAACCTAACCTCCCAACCAACCTAACCTAACCTCCCAACCAACCTAACATCCCAACTAACCTAACCTCCCAACCAACCTAACCTAACCTCCCAACCAACCTAACATCCCAACCAACCTAACCTCCCAATCAACCTAATATCCCAACCAATCTAACCTCCCAATCAACCTAACATCCCAACCAACCTAACCTCCCAACCAACCTAACCTCCCAACCAACCTAACCTCTTCTCTTGTCCAACTACAGTGTGGTCGGGTCCTCTTGAAAGACAACAACAACCTGTCTTTAGGCCTTTTACCTTGTTACTTTAGTGATCAAGTCAATATAGGGAACTCTCTACAAACAACACATACTGTAGCAAACCTACCGGATAGAATCTCGTTTGACAAATCTAATGTACAGGTCAATAGATCTGTGCTAAGAATTGGAAAGAGAAGAAACTGAAAACCAAAACAGAATTAAAAAGACAGCAGATTAACAGTCTCATTCAGGTCTGTCAGACTGGACTACAGACAAGATTGGACCTAGACTGGACCACAGACTAGACTGGACTACAGACTAGACTGGACCACAGACTAGACTGGACCACAGACTAGACTGGACTACAGACTAGACCACAGATTAGACTGGACTACAGACTAGACTGGACCACAGACTAGACTGGACTACAGACTAGACTGGACCACAGACTAGACTGGACTACAGACTAGACTGGACCACAGACTAGACTGGACTACAGACTAGACTGGACCACAGACTAGACTGGACTACAGACTAGACTGGACCACAGACTAGACTGGACCACAGACTAGACTGGACTACAGACTAGACCACAGATTAGACTGGACTACAGACTAGACTGGACCACAGACTAGACTGGACTACAGACTAGACTGGACTACAGACTAGACTGGACTACATACTAGACGACTACAGAATGGTGTCGAAATTTAAAAATCTCACAAAGATGAACAGTCTACAAAATATGACACATTTCTTGTGTGTACTATGTCCATATGTCTCTGAGAATATTGACCATAGAAATAAAATCTTTCTATTCTATATGATTATATGTCTATGGTATTGACTTGGTTGTGTTGACCAGCTAGACAAGAGTAACGGCTCATTAACCTCTGACCTGGGGCTAATTATGTTACTGGTACTAAATTACCCCCACAGAACATGCACATCTGATCATGCCTCCTACTGACAGAGGATGGAGGAAGCTACCTACTCAAATACCTTTTACACACAATATACAGTAAAGTACGGTACGATACTACACTGAGTGTAAATAACATTAGGAGCACCTTCCTAATATTGAGTTTCACCCCCTTTTGCATTCAGAACAGCCTACATGTTTGGGGGCATGGACTCTACAAGGTGTCTAAAGCGTTCCACAGGGATGCTGCCCATGTTGACTCCAACGCTTCCCACAGTTGTGTCAAGTTGTCTGGATGTCCTTTGGCTGGTGGACTATTCTTAATACACTTGGGAAACTGTTGAGCATGAAAACCCAGCACCGTTGCAGTTATTGAATACCAACTACTACCGTACCCCGTTCAAAGACACATACATGTTTTGTCTTGCCCATTCGCCCTCTGAATAGAACACATACACAATCCATGTCTCAATGTTCTCAAGGCTTAAACATCCTTCTTTAACCTGTCTCCTCCCCTTCATCTTCACTGATTGGTGGACATCAATAAGGGATCATAGCTTTCACCTGGTCAGTCTTTGTCATGGAAAGAGCAAGTGTTAATAAGTATGTGCTATCATCACATACACACACACATTTGCACGCACCTCTGATATAACCCCAACCCCCTCCACCAATAACCCATGATATAACCCCCTACCAATATCCCATGATATAACCCCCCCCACTAATAACCCATTATATAACCGCTCCACTAATAACCCATCATATAACCCCCCACGAATAACCCATCATATAAACCCTCCCTCTACCAATATCCAATGAAATAATCCTTCCCCCAATAACCCATGATATAACCCCTCCCCTACCAATAACCCATGATAAAACCCCTCCCTCTACCAATAACCAATGATATAACCCCTCCACTAATAACCCATCATATAACCCCTCCCTCCATCAATAACCAATGAAATAACCCCTCCACCAATAACCCATGATATAACCCCTCCACTAATAACCCATCATATAACCCCTCCCTCTACCAATAACCAATGAAATAACCCCTCCACCAATAACCCATGATATAACCCCTCCACTAATAACCCATCATATAACCCCCCCCTCTACCAATAACCAATTAAATAACCCCTCCACTAATAACCCATGATATAACCCCTCCACTAATAACCCATGATATAACCCTTCCCTCTACCAATAACCCATCATATAATCCCTCCCTCCATAAATAACCAATGAAATAACCCTTCCCCCAATAACCCATGATATAACCCCTCCACTAATAACCCATCATATAACCCCTCCCTCTACCAATAACCAATGAAATAACCCCTCCACCAATAACCCATGATATACCCCTCCCTCTACCAATAACCAATGATATAACCCCTCCACTAATAACCCATGATATAAACCCCCCCACTAATAACCCATTATATAACCCCTCCACTAATAACCCATGATATAAACCCCCCCACTAATAACCCATGATATAACCCCTCCCTCTACCAATAACCAATGAAATAACCCCTCCACCAATAACCCATGATATACCCCCCCTCTACCAATAACCAATGATATAACCCCTCCACTAATAACCTATGATATAAACCCCCACTATTAACCCATTATATAACCCCTCCACTAATAACCCATGATATAAACCCCCACTAATAACCCATGATATAACCCCTCCACTAACAGCCCATGATATAACCCCTCCACTAATAACCCATGATATAAACCCCCCACTAATAACCCATTATATAACCCCTCCACTAATAACTCATGATATAACCCCCCCACGAATAACCCATGATATAACCCCTCCACTAATAGCCCATGATATAACCCCTCCACTAATAACCCATGATATAACCCCCCCCCACTAATAACCCATTATATAACCCCTCCACTAATAACCCATGATATAACCCCCCCCACTAATAGCCCATGATATAACCCCTCCACTAATAACCCATGATATAACCCCCTCCCCACTAATAACCCATGATATAACCCCTCCACTAATAACCCATGATATAACCCCCCACTAATAACCCATGATATAACCCCTCCACTAATAGCCCATGATATAACCCCTCCACTAATAGCCCATGATATAAACCCCCTACCTATAACCCATCATATAACCCCTCCCTCTACCAATAACGAAGGAAATAACCCTTCCCCCAATAACCCATGATATAACCCCTCCACCAATAACCCATGCTATAAATGCACCACCACAGTGCTGCTGTGTGTAGCTCGAGCCCCTAGCGTCCCCGAGGGATGATCTCATCAGATCAGTGTGTGAGAGATGTGTTGCTGTAACACGACATGATGCATAAATTATTTACCATAGACACAGTGGAAAGCGTGGAAGCAGGCAAACAGAAAGTGTCCAGCCACTACAGCTGAGGAGGCGGAAGACAGACCATTTTTTAAGCAACAATGCAGAAATCTTGTTATCTCAGCTCTTGAGTGTGAACGTGTCTAGTGGAATGCAGAAGCAAGAGAGATGTTGAGAAATAACAGATGCAAGAGAGATGTTGTGTACATACACATACATAATGCAGACATGCTCACAGAAACACACAGCGGTACATACACACAGACTGAGACATGCACACACATAGAGACACACACACATCTCTCCTCTCTCTCTCTCTTTATTTATCTCACTCTCTCTCGGTCTCGGTCTCTCTCTCTCCCCTCCTTCTCTCCCCCTCTCTCATTTTTTCTCTCATTGTCTCTCTCTCCCTCTCTCCCCCTCTCTCTCTCTTTCTCCCTCTCTCCCAAGCAATTAAAATGTGAATTCTCTCTCTATCTCTCCCTCTCACTCTCTCTCCCCTTCTCTCTCAATTTAAATCTCAATACTCTCCCTCTCTCCCTATCTCTCCCTCAATGTAAATGATCTCCCCCCCACCCCCCCTCTCTCTCTCTCACTCTCTCATACACACAAACTCTCTCTCATATACAAACTCTCTCTCTCTCTCTCTCTCTCTCTCTCTCTCTCTCTCTCTCTCTCTCACACACACACACACACTGGGTCCAAAGGAATAAGTTGGCACATTTTAATGAAACATGGCACTAACCACAAAAGGAGTCTTGCCAATTACTTTTGACAATTCTAAAGTTGAAATAGGAGAGTGAGTGTGAACACGCTACAGGGGAGATGAAAGACATGCACAGGGAAATAGGAACGCTGCCACAGAGACCCATTCAACAAGCTAGCTCAGAGAAACAATATAATGAACTAGAAATGTCCTCATTCCTGTAATGTTCTTTATTGTTAACCTGTCTGTTTGTAGAATATAGTGCATAAAAAGCACACACGGCAGGTCAGCATCACAGATCAAACCTTCCCTGAGCTCCACAAATAAATGGTGGTATAACCAAAACGTTTTTAATGGCTTGCTTCACTCTCAAAAAGGTTTTATAGAACAGCAAATTACTATTATTATTTTTTAGCAGTGCACAGCTAGGCAGAAGTAACCATTTGTTAGCCACACACAGTCCACTTCAATAGTATATAAACCCAAACACAGAGTAGAGCATGGTGCAGTCTGGCGTGGGTTCCATTCCCTACGGCGGACCAAACCCACGGCGGACCAAACCCAAACCCACGGACCAAACCCAAACCCAGGGCGGACCAAACCCACGGGACCAAACCCAAACCCAGGGCGGACCAAACCCACGGCGGACCAAACCCACGGCGGACCAAACCCATGGCGGACCAAACCCAAACCCACGGCGGACCAAACCCACGGCGGACCAAACCCAAACCCACGGCGGACCAAACCCAGGGCGGACCAAACCCAGGGCGGACCAAACCCACGGCGGACCAAACCCACGGCGGACCAAACCCAAACCCACAGCGGACCAAACCCAGGGCGGACCAAACCCACGAAGGACCAAACCCAGGGCGGACCAAACCCACGGCGGACCAAACCCAAACCCAGGGCGGACCAAACCCACGGCGGACCAAACCCACGGGACCAAACCCATGGCGGACCAAACCCAAACCCACGGCGGACCAAACCCACGGCGGACCAAACCCAAACCCACGGCGGACCAAACCCACGGCGGACCAAACCCAGGGCGGACCAAACCCACGGCGGACCAAACCCACGGCGGACCAAACCCAAACCCACAGCGGACCAAACCCAGGGCGGACCAAACCCACGATGGACCAAACCCAGGGCGGACCAAACCCACGGCGGACCAAACCCACGGCAGACCAAACCCAAACCCACGGCGGACCAAACCCACGGTGGACCAGTATGGAAAAAAAGTATGGAAATGTATGCATTCACTCGCTCTGGAAGTCGCTCTGGATAAGAGCATCTCCTAAATGATTAAAACGTAAAATGTAATACCTTCCTTTATCCTATATAATGATTTTATACAGGGTGGAGAGGTTGGGTTGGGGACACACACAATGCATTGTCCGGGTAGCCATTTGATTAGCTGTTGTGGAGCCTTTTGGTCCTAGACTTGGTGCTCTTGGACTTGGTGCTCCGGTACCGCTTGCCATGCGATAGCAGAGAGAACAGTCTATGACTGGGGGGAGGTGACTGGAGTCTTTGACCATTTTTAGGGCCTTCCTCTTACACCGCCTGGTATAGAGGTCCTGGATGGCAGGCAGCTTAGCCCCAGTGATGTATTGGGTCGTACGCACTACCCTCTGTAGTGCCTTGCGGTCGGAGGCTGAGCAGTTGCCGTACCAGGCAGGGATGTAATCAGTCAGGATGCTCTTGATGTTGCAGCCCTCTTCACGAGTGTATTGGTGTGATTGGACCATTCTAGTTTGTTGATGATGTGGACACCAAGGAACATGAAGCTCTGAACCTGCTGCACTACAACCCCATTGATGAGTGCTCGGTTCTCCTTTTCCTGTAGTCTGCAATCATCTCCTTTGTCTTGATTATGTTGAGGGACAGGTTGTTATTCTGGCACCACCTGGCCAAGTCCCTGACCTTGCAGAGGGAGAAGGTTCCCTTAGTGCACATGGACTATGGTGGTCTGCTTGAAACTTGCTGGTATTACAGACTCAATCAGGGACATATTGAAAATGTCAGTGAAGACACCTGCCAGTTGGTCAGCACATGCCCAGAGCACACGTCCTGGTAATCCATCTGGCCCCACAACCTGTTGGTTAGTCTGAGGGCATAGCTGGATTTCTTATAAGCATCCAGGTTAGGGTCCTGCTCCTTGAAGTCAGCAGCTCTACCCTTTAGCTCAGTGCGGATGTTGCCTGTGATCCATGGTTTCTGGTTGGGGTATGTACATACAGTCACTGTTGGGACAACGTCATCGATGCACTTATTGATGAAGCCAGTGACTGATGTAGTGTACTCCTCAATGCCATCGGGGGTGTTAGGGAATATTCAGAATTGGTGGGTAACATATGTAAGATTTTTTATATTCATCATATGTTTATAAGTTACTTCTCATCAGAATGGTATTTTTGTATAATACTGTGGCGAGGTTGCAGTTATCTGTTCTATGTCAAGACTAAGTTGCATGGGCCGCAGAGAGGGGAGAGGTCAAAGTGTCATCATGTGTAAACATATCTTTTGCTCCACTATGTGTGTGCCAGTCACACCCTACTTTTCTCATAGGGGAAAGGAGGATGGCAGTGTCTGGAATCATTCTCATGCTCCCTTTTATCTTAACCTATAGCCTCACTCTCCTCTCCGTGAGCTTGTCCAGGATTGGTTGTATTTAGAATTGGTTGTATCTAAATGACAATTTGATATATGCCTGTTGATATGGAGGATTGGTTTATGGTTCTGAGTTTGAGAAAGGAGACAAAACTGAACGTTAATTTATAGCCAACTCTGTCTGGCTAGGGGATACTCCTCTCTGAAGTAAAGTCTTTCTTTGTGTAAGTTTCTAAGACCTGTGTTTTGTCATGTCGTCTAGGAGGGGGTGGATCTTCGCTATAAAGGATCCCATTTGCCATTGTGTGGGGGCTCTCAACTTTTCAGTAGAGATACTGAACTGTTGAGAGTCACAGAAAATGCTATAGAGTTCATATAATTAAAGATGGACTTTGATAACTAACTCTGACTTGTGTGTGTAGTTTGCTCCCATGATTTGGTAAATAGAGGAAATTTCCACGACAGGGGAATTCCGGAACATATTCCAGTCTGTGCTAGCAAAACAGTCCTGAAGCTGAGCATCTGCGTCATCTGACCACTTCTTTATTGACAGAGTCACTGGTGCTTCCTGCTTTAGTTTTTCCTTGTAAGTAGGAATCAGGAGGATTGAATTATGCTCAGATTTGCCAAATGGATGGCGAGGGAGAACTTTGTATGCGTCTCTGTGTGTGGTGTAAAGGTGGTCTAGTTTTTTCCCCCTCTGGTTGCACATTGAACATGCTGATAGAAATTAGGTGAGACTGATTTCAGTTCCCCCCCGTCTTACCAGAGTGTGCTGTTCTATCTAGCCAGTGCAGCGTATATCCCGCCAGCTAAATGTTATCCATGTCGTTATTCAGCCACGATTGGGTGAAACATAAGATGTTACAGTTTTAAATGTCCCGTTGGTAGGATATTTGTGGTTGTATGTCATCTAAGTTATTGTCCAATGATTGTACGTTGCCAAGTAATATTGATGTAAAGGCAGATTTCCCACTCGCCGTTGGCGGTTCCTTCCAAGGCACCTCTCCCTGTGTCCTCTATACCTG
Organism: Oncorhynchus masou masou; assembly: GCF_036934945.1. Taxonomy (NCBI): domain Eukaryota; kingdom Metazoa; phylum Chordata; class Actinopteri; order Salmoniformes; family Salmonidae; genus Oncorhynchus; species Oncorhynchus masou. The sequence continues at coordinate 13,101,307 of NC_088222.1, forward strand.
CATCTCTTTCTCCTGACAATGATGGGTATATTGGCCTTGTCGGGTGTCTAAAGTACATCCTGTGCGTCCTGCTTGTTGAAGAAAAAATCATTGTCTAATCCGAGGTGAGTGATTGCTGTCCTGATATCCAGAAGCTCTTTGTCTAATCCGAGGTGAGTGATCGCTGTCTTGATATCCAGACGCTCTTTGTCTAATCCGAGGTGAGTGATCGCTGTCCTGATATCCAGAAGCTCTTTGTCTAATCCAAGGTGAGTGATCGCTGTCCTGATATCCAGAAGGTCTTTGTCTAATCCGAGGTGAGTGATCGCTGTCCTGATATCCAGAAGCTCTTTGTCTAATCCGAGGTGAGTGATCGCTGTCCTGATATCCAGAAGCTCTTTGTCTAATCCGAGGTGAGTGATCACTGTCCTGATATCCAGAAGCTCTTTGTCTAATCCGAGGTGAGTGATCGCTGTCCTGATATCCAGAAGCTCTTTCTTGCCGTAAAATATGGTGGCAGAAACATTGTGTACAAATATTTATTTAACTAGGCAAGTCAGTTAAGAACAAATTCTTACTTTCAATGATGGCATAGGAACAGGGTTAACTGCCTGTTCAGGAGCAGAACGACAGATTTGTACCTTGTCAGCTCGGGGATTTGAACTTGCAACCTTCCAGTTACTAATCCAACACTCTAACCACTAGGCTACCCTGCTGCCGTTATGGGTTTGCTTGTAATTGTTAAAGGACTGGGGAGTTTTTCAGGATAAAATTGAAATGGAATGAAATTAAGTACAGGCAAAATCCTAGGGAAAACCTGGTTCAGTCTGCTTTCCACCAGACACTGGGAGTTGAATTCACCTTTCAGCAGGACAATAACCTCAAACACAAGGCCAAATCTACACTGGAGTGGCTTACCAAGAAGACAGTAAATGCTTCTACAAAGTATTGACCCAGGGGTGTGAATACATATGTAAACAAGATATTTCTGTATTTTCTTAATTTTCCATAAATTTGCAAACATTTCACCTTGTCATTATGGGGTATTGTGTGTAGATGGGTGACACACAAAAAAGTAATTAATTTTGAATTCAGGCTGTAACATCAAAATGTGGAATAAGTCAAGGAGTATGATTACTTTCTGAAGGGATTGTAACACTCAAAAAAGCATTGAAAAAGCTCCACAAAGCAAATTGGACAGTTTTACCTAGTGTTGATTCTTCAGTGTAACATTTCTAGTGTTGAATCAGAAGTTAAATAAACTCTGTAAGTGTTGCTTTTAATAATCCATGTTAAACCAAAGCGACGGCCATCATTATCATTTCCCAGCATGCTCTATTGCAGGTAGATTTAAAAAAAATGTTTGTTTCAATATCTATGTTTTTACATGTACATTGATTGATTTATTAATGTTATGCTACTCAAATATAAATAAAACATTTCAAAATGAATCCAATCTGTTACTTGGACTTATTGCACACTTTACTGAAATGGTTGTTCCAGTTTAGATGGTTAAGGCATTCTCATAACTAAGCCTTCACAAACTGGCAGTCATTCCAAATGCTAAAATTCTAAATGTTGGATATCCCCACTCTGGCTGGATTCCATTAGGAATTATACATCATGCAAGCCAGCATAAAGTAACTGCCAGGCCTGAGGTGGCCTGTAAACCATCAGTTTCAGGCCACTGTATTAGGGTAAAACTAGGACCGCAAAATAAGGCCTTATGAAATATGTGTTTTATTGTCTGAAATAATTGAATTTGAATGATAACATATTCATTTAGAATCCTGAAGGCCATAGGACTGAAAATGAATGAATGCAACAACCATGTCTCTCACAAACAAATGCTATCATGGGTGGTAACTACAATTCACTCGAAAGGCAATGCACTCTGGGAAATATGCAAATATGACTTTACACTAAACAGTGTGTTAATTTAACACTGACCCGTATAGACACTGGACCAGCGTTAAAATTAACACTGTCAGTGTTGATTTAACACTGGAGAATTTGCTGTGCAGACTCTTGCTGTTGATGTTTTTATTATAGTCTGTCAGAGCAGAGAGACAGACCTTTGTACAAGAGGCTGGGTCAGAGCTGAGAGAGAGACATGCCTTTGTACAAGAGGCAGGGTCAGAGCTGAGAGAGAAACATGCCTTTGTACAAGAGGCAGGATCAGACCTGAGAGAGAAACATACCTTTGTACAAGAGGTGGGCTCAGAGCTGACAGAGAGACATGCTTTTGTACAAGAGGTGGGCTCAGAGCTGAGAGAGAGACATGCCTTTGTACAAGAGGTGGGCTCAGAGCTGAGCGAGAGACATACCTTTGTACAAGAGGCAGGGTCAGAGCTGAGAGAAAGACATGCCTTTGTACAAGAGGTGGGCTCAGAGCTGAGAGAGAGACAGGGAGATGGCATGCTGTCCTTGAAGAAGAGCATGAAGGGAGGAAGGAAAAATGATTGGAGGAAGTGTCATTGAAGGATTGAAAGTGGGTAGTTTATAATAGGTTGTATAAATTGACATTCTTTTTATTATCTCTGTAACGTATACGCAGAGAGTCAGGAAGTTGGTGCAGAAGTTGAGTTTAATAATAATAAACATGAAGAAAATCCCCCCCCTGCCTGATGACTGACGCTACAGAGGTCAATATGAAGGGAGAGTAATCAGGGTGGTGATGAAGTCCAGGTGTGCGTAATGATGGTTGCCAGGACCGGTGGTGAGCAGACCTGGCAACGCCAAGCGCCAAAAGGAGGGAGCAGGATTTATGCATGACAATCTCCTTTTCAGGTGGTATTAGAAGTGTCACTTTAGAGACTGAATAGTTTAGGGCAAAGCTGATTTTAGTTATACTGTACAGTACAACAGTGGTCAAAGTCCAAGGCATTTCTAGTCGATCATTTCTGTAAAAAACCCAACGATGTAGCAATGAATTTCTATTTTTTTAAACTTGTTTCGAGCTGTTGGCGGGAGGTGCACTTGATTCAGCAGCCTTAGCGCTGGGAAGGCCAAGTGTTTCCCTTTTGATTTCAAAGGTCTGAGGGTAGAACTCCGTCACAGGCCCAGAGAGCAAATCAAGTTCACCTATAGGCCTACCATTGGCCAACTGGATAGTTCAGATCACTGTGTCTGCACTGTGTTTCCTCGAGCCATAGACTGTAATAAGAAGCCTCATACACACAGTAAAGTTGATTTCAAATCGTATAAAACCATGACTAGAGAAAGACTCAAAGAATACAGAAATTAGCTGCTGTTTTTATGAGTAAGTTCATCTTTAAGTTTTATAAGCCATAAAATGTGTGTTCTCCCTACTTCCACCAACGCTACAACCAGCACTGGAGCTGTAATGAATGAGTATAGCAAAGTGTTTCAATAAGTGTTTCAATAAGCTTTTGTTATTATTAGCAGCTTGTCTTTTTTAATATCAAGGAATATTTCACTTTCTCTGGTCATAGGAGTAACAACATTAATGCAGAGCAACTTGCAGTGCGACTTGAGTTTCTCCATCAGCTGGAAGACTGTGTCCCCTTTTCTCAGCGGAGGGAGGGAGAGCAGTGGGAAGGGAAGTCGGGTCACTCGGGTGAGAGTGAGAAGTAGAGGGTGAGATGTAGAAAATGACTATGCTCACTCAGCTGTGCCTCACAATTAATACAACAAATTATCTATTACCAGTGTGATCATATAACTACATTTCTAAAAAAATATAATTTCAAAATGGTCTGAGAAGAACAACATTGGCAGGGCAAGTCAAGCGTAGCCAATATACAGTGACAGTGTATTGGGCCTATAGCTTACTGCACAAACCTCATTACTACAGTACTGTTTTTAATTGGTTAATGTTGCATAGGCTTATGTTTTTTAAGTAATGTTATTAAACTATTATTGAACACTGAGTGAGTCCATGCAACTTCTTATGTGACTTGTTAAGCACATTTTTACTCCTTAACTTATTTAGGCCATAACAAAGTGGTTCAATATTTATTGACTGAAGACTTTTCAGATTTTCACTTTTAAAGAATTAGTAAAAATGTCTAAACACATAATTCCAGTATCATTCTGGGTCTCCAGAGAATATATATTCTCTCTCTCTCTCTCTCTCTCTCTCTCTCTCTCTCTCTCTCTCTCTCTCTCTCTCTCTCTCTCTCTCTCTCTCTCTCTCTCTCTCTCTCTCTCTCTCTCTCTCTCTCTCTCTCTCTCTCTCTCTCTCTCTCTCTCTCTCTCTCTCTCTCTCTCTCTCTCTCTCTCTCTCTTTATATCTCTCTCTCTCTCTCTCTCTCTCTCTCTCTCTCTCTCTCTCTCGATACAAAGTCCCCATGGCAACAGACTAATACAGTACCTGAAACAATTCACAAGCTTATTTGAGCAGACAAGAGCTGTGTGTGTGAGACAGAGGACAAAGGCTATATCAAATTCATCAAGACAAACAAAATGTAGCCTACCTGAGCGAGCGGAGCGTATGCAAGCCCCAGGATAGATAGATATCTAAATGTATATATAGATATAGATATCTATATCTATAGATATATATATATAGATATATATATATATATATCTATATACACACACACACACACACACACACACACACACACAAGCTACTGGTCTGTTACATCCTTGTCTCATTGTTTCCACCTCTACCCATGATAACAGCCAGTACAATAGTACTCTGTCTCTTCAACCATACTATATGACAGAACATCCTCCTGGGTCAACACACTAACGACAACAACAGACTCAAGGTTAATTTGTGACTTCATCCACAAAGATGGGACATGGGCGACTAGGTTTATTCGCTTAATATGAGTGCATTGTGACATGGACTGTTACTTTTCCCTAACCTGGACAACACTGGGCCAATTGTGTGCCGCCCTATGGGACTCCCGATCACAGCCGGTTGTGATACAGCCTGGGATCAAACCAGGGTCTGTAGTGACACCTCTAGCACTGAGATGCAGTGTCTTAGGCCGCTGCGCTATTGGGGAGCCCTGAAAGGCTAGAGCTGCCGCTTTCAAGGAGTGGGACACTATTCCGGACGTTTTTAAGAAACCCCGCTAGGCCCTCCGACTAACCATAAAACCGGCAAAGCGTCAGTACAGGACCGAGATCAAATCCTACGACACCGGCTTTGACACTCGTCAGATGTGGCATGGCTTGCAAACTATCACAGATTACAAAGGGAAAGCCAGCCGTGAGCTGTCCAGTGACGCCTGCCTACCAGACAAGCTAAATACATTCTATGCAGACTTTGAAGCTAGCAACACTGAACGATGCATGAGGGAACCCCTCAACACGGGGTTCCCTCAGGGGTGAATGCTTAGGCCCCTCCTGCACTCCCTGTTCACCCACGACTGTGTGGCCACGCATGACTCCAACACCATCATTAAGTTTGCCGACAACACAACTGTGGTAGGCCTGATCACCGACAACAATGAGACAGGCTACAGGGAGAAGGTCAGAGACGTTTGAGTGTGTTGCCAGGACAACAATCTCTCCCTCAACATCAGCAAGACAAAGGAGCTGATCATGGACTACAGGGAACGAAGGGCCGAGCACGACCCCATTCACACCAGAGCTTCAAGTTCCTCGGTGTCCACATCGCTAAGGAATTATCATGGTCCACACATACCAACACAGTCATGAAGAGGGTACGACAATGCCTCTTCTCCCTCAGGAGGGTGAAAATATTCGTCCTGGGCACTCAGATCCTCACAAAGTTCTACAGCTGCACCATTGAGAGCATCTTGACTGGCTGCATCACCACTTGGTATGGCAACTGCTTGGCATCCTACCGCAAGTCACTACAGAGGGGAGTGCGTACAGCCCAGTACATCCCTGGGACTGACCTCCCTTCCATCCAGGACCTCTATACCAGGCGGTGTCAGAGGAAGGCCCTAAAAATGGTCAAATATTCCAGCCACCCAAGTTATAGACTGTTCTCTCTGATACCGTATGGCAAGCGAAACTGACGCTCCAAGTCTGGAACCAACAGGACCCTGAAGAGCTTCTACCGCCAAGCATAAGACCGCTAAATAGTTAACCAATATCTACTCTGACTAACTATTTAACTATCTGCATTGACTCGTTTTTGCACTAACTCTTTTGTCTCATCAAATTTTCTGCTGTTACTGTTTATTATCTATTCTGTCTAGTCACTTTATCCTTACCTATATGTACATACCTTATCTACCTCAATGACCTCGTACAGCTGCAGATTGACTCAGTACTGGTACCCTGTGTTATGTACTTGAGTGAAGACCCAAAAGCGGTTTTAACAGAAAACAGAGTTCTTTAATGAAAAAACAGGAATGGCATAAATCCTCTTCCAACGTAGTCAATGGAACAAAAAGAACGTTAGTATAATGCAGGATGCACCTGCCAGGCAGACTCCGACAGGATAGGACAAGGTGGAAGCAAACGCGACGACAGCTTGCTTCTGGCATCAAAAACACAAACAAGAATCAGACACTGAAAGTAGCAGGAACAGAGAGAGAAATAGAGACCTAATCAGAGGGGGAAGAGAGAACAGGTGTGAAAGAGTGAATGAGCTAGTTAGGGGAGATGTAGAACAGCTGAAGAATGAGAGACAGAGAAGGTAACCTAAAAAGACCAGCAGAGAGAGACAGAGTGAAGAGAAAGGACAGGAACAGACATAACAAGACATGACAGTACCCCCCCCCACTCACCGAGCGCCTCCTGGCGCACTCGAGGAGGAAACCTGGCGGCAACGGAGGAAATCATCGATCAGCGAACGGTCCAGCACGTCCCGAGAGGGAACCCAACTCCTCTCCTCAGGACCGTACCCCTCCCAATCCACTAGGTACTGATGACCACGGCCCCGAGGGCGCATGTCCAAAATCTTACGAACCCTGTAGATGGGTGCGCCCTCGACAAGGATGGGGGGGGGGGAGGGACGAGCGGGGGTGCGAAGAACGGGCTTAACACAGGAGACATGGAAGACCGGGTGAACGCGACGAAGATAGCGCGGGAGAAGAAGTCGCACTGCGACAGGATTAATGACCTGAGAAATACGGAACGGACCAATGAACCGCGGGGCCAACTTGCGAGAAGCTGTCTTAAGGGGAAGGTTCTGAGTGGAGAGCCATACTCTCTGACCGCAACAATATCTAGGACTCTTGGTCCTACGCTTATTAGCGGCCCTCACAGTCTGCGCCCTATTACGGCAAAGTGCCGACCTGACCCCCTTCCAGGTGCGCTCGCAACGCTGGACAAAAGCCTGAGCGGAGGGGACGCAGGACTCGGCGAGCTGAGATGAGAACAGCGGAGGCTGGTACCCGAGGCTACACTGAAAAGGGGATAGACCGGTAGCAGACGAGGGAAGCGAGTTGTGGGCGTACTCTGCCCAGGGGAGCTGTTCTGACCAAGACGCAGGGTTACGAAAAGAAAGACTGCGTAAAATGCGACCAACAGTCTGATTGGCCCGTTCGGCTTGACCGTTAGACTGGGGATGAAAGCCGGACGAGAGACTGACGGAAGCCCCAATCAAACGGCAAAACTCCCTCCAAAATTGAGACGTGAACTGCGGGCCTCTGTCGGAAACGACGTCAGACGGAAGGCCATGAATTCGGAAAACATTCTCGATAATGATCTGAGCCGTCTCCTTAGCAGAAGGGAGCTTATCGAGAGGAATGAAATGAGCCGCCTTAGAGAATCTATCGACAACCGTAAGAATAACTGTCTTCCCGCTGATGAAGGCAGTCCGGTGATAAAATCTAAAGCGATGTGAGACCACGGTCGAGAGGGAATGGGAAGCGGTCTGAGACGGCCGGCAGGAGGAGAGTTCCCAGATTTAGTCTGCGCGCAGACCGAACAAGCGGCGACAAATCGACGCGTCACGTTCCCGAGTGGGCCACCAGAAACGCTGGCGAATGGAAGCGAGCGTACCCCGAACGCCGGGGTGGCCGGCTAACTTGGCAGAGTGGGCCCACTGAAGAACGGCCGGACGAGTAGGAACGGGAACGAACAGAAGGTTCCTAGGACAAGCTCGCGGCGACGGAGTGTGAGCGAGTGCTTGCTTTACCTGCCTCTCAATTCCCCAGACAGTCAACCCGACAACACGCCCGTCAGGGAGAATCCCCTCGGGGTCGGTGGAGACCTCAGAAGAACTGAAGAGACGAGATAAAGCATCAGGCTTGGTGTTTTTTGAGCCCGGACGATAAGAAATAACAAACTCGAAACGAGCGAAAAACAGAGCCCAACGAGCCTGACGCGCATTAAGTCGTTTGGCTGAACGGATGTACTCAAGGTTCCTATGGTCAGTCCAAACGACAAAAGGAACGGTCGCCCCCTCCAACCACTGTCGCCATTCGCCTAGGGCTAAGCGGATGGCGAGCAGTTCGCGATTACCAACATCATAGTTACGTTCTGACGGCGATAAGCGATGAGAGAAAAACGCGCAAGGATGGACCTTGCCGTCAGAGAGAGAGCGCTGAGAAAGAATGGCTCCCACGCCCACCTCTGACGCGTCAACCTCAACAACAAACTGTCTAGAGATGTCAGGTGTAACAAGAATAGGAGCGGATGTAAAACGATTCTTAAGAAGATCAAAAGCTCCCTGGGCGGAAACGGACCACTTAAAGCACGTCTTAACAGAAGTAAGGGCTGTGAGGGGAGCTGCCACCTGACCGAAATTACGGATGAAACGACGATAGAAATTAGCGAAGCCCAGAAAGCGCTGCAGCTCGACGCGTGACTTAGGAACGGGCCAATCAATGACAGCCTGGACCTTAGCGGGATCCATCTTAATGCCCTCAGCGGAAATAACGGAACCGAGAAAAGGGACAGAGGCGGCATGAAAAATGCACTTCTCAGCCTTCACATAAAGACAGTTCTCCAAAAGGCGCTGGAGGACGCGTCGCACGTGCTGAACATGAATCGAGAGAGACGGAGAAAAAATCAGGATATCGTCCATGTAAACGAAAACAAAAATGTTCAGCATGTCTCTCAGGACGTCGTTAACTAGTGCCTGAAAGACAGCTGGAGCGTTAACGAGGCCGAAAGGAAGAACCCGGTATTCAAAGTGCCCTAACGGAGTGTTAAACGCCGTCTTCCACTCGTCCCCCTCCCTGATGCGCACGAGATGGTAGGCGTTACGAAGGTCCAATTTGGTGAAAAACCTGGCTCCCTGCAGGATCTCGAAGGCTGAAGACATAAGAGGAAGCGGATAACGATTCTTAACTGTTATGTCATTCAGCCCTCGATAATCCACGCATGGGCGCAGGGACCCGTCCTTCTTCTGAACAAAAAAAAAAACCCCGCTCCGGCGGGAGAGGAGGAGGAGACTATGGTACCGGCGTCGAGCGAAACCGACAAATAATCCTCGAGAGCCTTACGTTCGGGAGCCGACAGAGAGTATAATCTACCCCGGGGGGGAGTAGTTCCCGGAAGGAGATCAATACTACAGTCATACGACCGGTGTGGAGGGAGAGAAGTGGCCTTGGAACGACTGAACACCGTGCGCAGATCGTGATACTCCTCCGGCACCCCTGTCAAATCGCCAGGCTCCTCCTGTGAAGAAGAGACAGAGGAAACAGGAGGGATAGCAGACATTAAACAGGTCACATGACAAGAAACATTCCAGGATAGGATAGTATTGCTAGACCAATTAATAGAAGGGTTATGGCGCACTAGCCAGGGATGACCCAAAACAACAGGTGTAAAAGGTGAACGAAAAATTAAAAAAGAAATGGTTTCGCTATGATTACCAGAGACAGTGAGGGTTAAAGGCAGCGTCTCACGCTGAATCTTGGGGAGAGAACTACCATCTAAAGCGAACAAGGCCGTGGGCTCCCTAACTGTCTGAGAGGAATGTCATGTTCCCGAGCCCAGGTCTCGTCCATAAAACAGCCCTCCGCCCCAGAGTCTATCAAGGCACTGCAGGAAGCAGATGAACCGGGCCAGCGGAGATGGACCGGAAAAGTAGTGCGTGATCCAGAAGGAGAGGCCTGAGTAGTTGCGCTCACCAGTAGCCCTCCTCTTACTGATGAGCTCTGGCTTTTACTGGACATGAGGTGACAAAATGACCAGCGGAGCCGCAGTAGAGACAGAGGCGATTGGTGATTCTCCGTTCCTTCTCCTTGGCCGAGATGCGGATACCCCCCAGCTGCATAGGCTCAGCATCCGAGCCGGCGGAGGAGGGTGGCAGTGATGCGGCAGGTGGCAGTGATGTGGAGAGGGGAGCAACGGAGAATGCGAGCTCCTTTCCACGAGCTCGGCGACGAAGATCAAACCGTCGCTCTATGCGAATAGCGAGAGCTATTAAGGAGTCCAGACTGGATGGAACCTCCTCGTGTCTGCCTAGCATCGCTCCCTGGATCTCGACGGCGGAGTGAAAAGGGTCCGGAGCCGCTGGGTCCATTCTTGGTCTGATTCTTCTGTTATGTACTTGAGTGAAGACCCAAAAGCGGTTTTAACAGAAAACAGAGTTCTTTAATGAAAAAACAGGAATGGCATAAATCCTCTTCCAACGTAGTCAATGGAACAAAAAGAACGTTAGTATAATGCAGGATGCACCTGCCAGGCAGACTCCGACAGGATAGGACAAGGTGGAAGCAAACGCGACGACAGCTTGCTTCTGGCATCAAAAACACAAACAAGAATCAGACACTGAAAGTAGCAGGAACAGAGAGAGAAATAGAGACCTAATCAGAGGGGGAAGAGAGAACAGGTGTGAAAGAGTGAATGAGCTAGTTAGGGGAGATGTAGAACAGCTGAAGAATGAGAGACAGAGAAGGTAACCTAAAAAGACCAGCAGAGAGAGACAGAGTGAAGAGAAAGGACAGGAACAGACATAACAAGACATGACACCCTGTGTATATTGTCAAGTTATCTTTAATCATTGTGTATTTATTTGTCTTGTTATTATTTTTCTATTATTTCTCTTTTTTCTCTCTCTGCATTGTTAGGGGACAGAGATGGGGAAAGGGGGATACCTAGTCAGTTGTACAACTGAATGCATTCAACTGAAATGTGTCTTCCGCATTTAACCCAACCCCTCTGAATCAGAGAGGTGCCGGGGGGCATATGACCATTCAACCCATGTCTAGTTAATTAATCTACGATGCGACTGTACTGTATATTATAGATAGTATATAGAGGTCGGCCATGGCCATGCATGGCTGAACTGACTGTCATAGAGGCTATATGAGTCAACGGCAGATCTTCCCTCCAGGGGGTAGAGATGAGAAGGGAGTGCTGGGTGGGTGGGGTTAGCATCTGTCAGTAACATAGTTATTTTAAGTCATAGTTGTTTGCATTTTTTAACTATCTGTCAGATGCTTGTTTCCTGTCTGTGTGCATGTTGGTATGTGAGCCCTTTTATTCCAACACTACAGGTTACTCAGGTACTGAGTAATATATTGGCAGAGTTGCAAAGAAAAAGCCATATCTCAGACTGGCTAATGAAAATAAAAGATTAAGATGGGCAAAAGAACACAGACACTGGACAGAGGAACTCTGCCTAGAAGGCCAGCATCCCGGAGTCACCTCTTCATCGGTTGATGTTGAGACTGGTGTTTTGCGGGTAATATTTAATGAAGCTTCCAGTTGAGGACTTGTGAGGCGTCTGCTGGTCAAACTAGACACTCTAATGTACTTGTCCTCTTGCTCAGTTGCGCACCGGGGCCTCCCACTCCTCTTTCTATTCTGGTTAGAGACAGTTTGTGCTGTTCTGTAAAGGGAGTAGAACACAGTGCTGAACAAGATCTTCAGTTTCTTGGCAATTTATCGCATGAAATAGCCTTCGTTTCTCAGAACAAGAATAGACTGACAATTTCAGAAGAAAGTTCTTTGTTTATGGCCATTTTGAGTCTGCAATCGAACCCACAAATGCTGATGCTCCAGATACACAACTAGTCTAAAGAAGGTCAGTTGTATTGCTTCTGTAATCAGAACAACAGTTTCCAGCTGTGCTAACATAATTGGTAAAGGGTTTTCTAATGATCAATTAGCCTTTTAAAATTATAAACTTGGATTAGCTAACACAATGTGCCATTGGAGCACAGGAGTGATGGTTGCTAATAATGGGCCTCTGTACGCCTATGTACTGTAAATATTCCATAAAAAATCTGCCATTTCCAGCTACAATAGTAATTTACAACATTAACAAGGTCTACACTGTATTTCTGATCAATTTGATGTTATCAATGGACAAAAAATGAGCCTTTCTTTCAAAAACAAGCACATTTCAAAGTGACCCCAAACGGTAGTGTCTCAATATATATATATATATATATATATATATATATATGTTGCCCACTGCTTAGAGTAGGGTGGAGAAGGTATAATAGCAAAGTTTATTGCTAGGTCTCTCCAGCCATTTGAACTTGTTGCCAGAGAGAGGAAAAGTGCGTGTGATCCATCCCAATGACTAAGACAACAGTCCCCCCTTTCCTCCTCACATCATCCCTCCTCTCTCCTCATCCCTTCTCCAGTGTCTGTTTGGCATGGCAGAGTGGCAGAGGAGGCAAGTGACGGGAGGGGAGAGAGAGAGGTGACAGGGAGAGAGAGAGAAAGACAGAGAAAAACAGAAATACAGGGCAGGGGGAGAGAGAGAGAGACAGAGAAAAACAGAAATACAGGGCAGGGGGAGAGAGAGAGAGAGAGAGAGAGGGGGTGATGGGGAGAAAGAGAAAGACGGGGAGAAAGAGAGAGAGAGAGAGTTTGAGTTTTAAATACTCTTTATTGGGTCTGGGGGCCCACCACACAATAAATACTCATACAAAACCACAGTTACACATCAATTAAAAACACAACTCCAATTCCTCCTCCACAGTAACTACACACAACAGCCTCTGAATACCCCATATACTCAAAAACAGATCGATATTGTTGACAAGTTTATAATAGGTAAACTCAACCCTTAGTCTCACTGCCAACATTCCCTCCAGCATTCCCACCACATCCACAGACCCCTGTCCCCGAATACTGTTCTTTCGGATCTTCCATATCGCTCATTTTGCTGCCCCTACCACACAATTAAGCAACACAACTACACCCTTTTGACTGAACCTGTACTTTGGCCCAAATATATACAGTTGGGAAGAGAAAACCTCTCCCAACGTTGAGAACCAATCAGTGTTCAGTTCAATCATCCCAACCAACCTGGGACACAGTAAAAACAGATGTGCCAGAGATTCAGACACAGCACAGAATGGACACCCCTCCCCAACAGTAGGATCCAGGTGTACCAGATGCATGTTGGTGGCTATAGCTCCATGTATTATCTTCCATTAGAGGTCAGCTGTCCTCTTATCAATAGGCAGTTTATATAATGATCGCCAACAGACTTTTGGAGAGGCACCTGGACCAAGCACATCCGCCCACTTTGTCGATTTGACCCCTTTCAGGGAAGAGGCATGGGACACCTTTACACATATTCTGTACATAGCCTTCTTTCCCACCTCCTTGAACTCCCCCAGCTCCGGGGTATCGAAGGAAAGCAGCACCCCCATGTCCTCCTCGAATGCTCCCACTGCAGCACTAACATTCAGCGCAGGGAACACGTCATCCAGACCCTCCTTCCACCGGTCAGAATTGGAAGTGTCAGTCACATACTGCCAATGAAGCACTGGCAAGGAAATACAGACCTCAGCTACAAACTTCCTCAGTAGGCGAGATGATCGGATCCCCACTCTTTCTCCCAGCTCCTCCAACGATCTTCTCCTGCTCCGCATCAGATGACCCAGCTTGGTACACCCCACGCCTAACAGGCATGAATGTAGGCTAGCTGAACCCAGAACACAGGACTGGATGGCAGTATTGTGAAAAAGAGGCTCTTCAAAAAGCCACATCCCTGGTGGTGTGCAGGCCTTACGGGACTTGACAAAGACTCTCCAAGCCTGCATAACAGACTCATAAAATGGAGTCAGGCCAGTCAAATCACCCCACTCCAGCTTTAAGAGGAAAAGATGCCTGTCTAAGCCCAAACAACTCGCTCTCCTCATCAATATGTAGGCTGTTTCAACCCAGCTAGAACAGTCTCTGTACAACAATCTCTGGGCTGCTTGGAGCCGGAAAGCCGTGATCCTAGAGGAAATGTCCACCAGGCCTTGCCCACCCTCGTGAAGTGGCAGGTACAGGGCTGCAGATTTAATCCAGTGTTGTCCAGACCAGAAGAAATTGACAAGGGACCTCTGAAGCTCTTGTATCAGACCCTTTGGTGGCTGTAAAATCATTAGTCTGTGCCACAGGGTAGAAGCAGCAAGATTACCTGACATGATGACTCCTTGCTGTCCCCAGTCCACCTGGCCGTGCAGCTGCTCCAGTTTCAACTGTTCTGCCTTATTATTATTCGACCATGCTGGTCATTTATGAACATTTGAACATCTTGGCCATGTTCTGTTATAATCTCTACCTGGCACAGCCAGAAGAGGACTGGCCACCCCACATAGCCTGGATCCTCTCTAGGTTTCTTCCTAGGTTTTGGTCTTTCTAGGGAGTTTTTCCTAACCACCGTGCTTCTACACCTGCATTGCTTGCTGTTTGGGGTTTTAGGCTGGGTTTCTGTACAGCACTTTGAGATATCAGCTGATGTACGAAGGGCTATATAAATACATTTGATTTGATTTGATTATTAGCTACCAGGACCCATCCCCTATAAGACAGCTGGGGCAACACCCATTTCCACCTTGACAGTCTGGCACACACTTTCTCCACTACACCCTCCCAGTTCTTTTTCTGAAAGACATCGGAGCCTAGAAAAACCCCCAAAGTCTTCATCCCATCTCTGCCCCACTGAAGCCCCCCTGGTAACCTTGGAGTGGACCCCATCTGAAGCTGACCTGCCCACAGCGCTTCACTCTTTCCCCAATTGACTCTAGCTGAGGAGGCCCCCTCATACACATTTAAAGTGTTTGAGAGAACCTTAACATCCTCAACCCCTGTAATAGAAACTATCACATCATCTGCATACGCAGACAGTGCTATCGTGGGACCCTTCATTACACCTGGCACAGAGAAACCAGTAAGCTTCGCTCTTAAAAAACAAAGCATTGGTTCAATCGCCAGACTATATAACTGTCCTGAAATTGGGCATCCCTGCCTGATGCCCCTTTGGACAGGGATGGGGCAACTTAAACCACCACCCACCTTCACCATACACCAGGCCCCAGCATACAGTAAATTCACCCAAGACAGAAAAACATCCCCAAACCCAAAGGCTTTCATTGTTTTAAACAAGTACTGGTGGTCCACACGATCAAAAGCCTTCTCCTGATCCAACTAAAGTAAACC
Source organism: Oncorhynchus masou masou (assembly GCF_036934945.1). Taxonomy (NCBI): domain Eukaryota; kingdom Metazoa; phylum Chordata; class Actinopteri; order Salmoniformes; family Salmonidae; genus Oncorhynchus; species Oncorhynchus masou. The sequence continues at coordinate 13,116,535 of NC_088222.1, forward strand.
CACATTTACATCAGACAGTTTACAAAGGTCTAAAACATCTCTTATCAGAAACAAGTTGTCAACAATAGAGCGATCAGGTACGCAGTAGGACCTGTGGATCAACAATCCCAGATACTCTTTCAACCTGTTTGAGAGACATTTAGAAACAATTTTGTATTCTGCGCACAGCAAAGCAACAGGTCTCCAATTTTTTATGAGAGCCAAATCCCCTTTTTTTGGCAACAGTGAAAGCACCGCACGTTGACAGGATACAGGAAGAGAACCCTCATGAAAAGATTCACACAGCACTTCATAAAAATCCTCCCCAATAGACCCCCAAAAGTGCTTATAAAACTCAAATGGTAAACCATCGATGCCAGGGGCTCGGCCTGTTGAGAGCTGCATAACTGCTGTGGACAGCTCCTGCAGTGTAATGTCAGCGTCCAATGCGACTCTCTGCTCAGGTCCCAATTGAGGAAGACCATGTAACAACTGTTCAGTACACAGAGAGTCACAATCCTCCGTCTTATAAAGGGACGAGTAGAAATCCACGGCATGTTGACGCATTTCAATATAATTCGTGGTCACCTTCCCATCAGGGAGACGAAGGCAGACCATCTGTTTATGTTGCAATGTCGACTGTCCTAGGTTTTTTTTTAAAAGCACTAGGAGCATCCGTATCCTTGAGGGAAGCGAAACGAGACCTAATCAAGGCACCCTTCACTCTTTCATGCAGAAATGACCTCAGTTCATGTCTCTTGTCCTGTAAGTTCATGACAAGTCCAGGGTCGTTCTGAGTGAGCAGCTTCAATTCAATAGACTTGATGTCCTGTTTAAGGGCCTTGATATTCTCTAACTTCATTTTGAGACAGAGCAGTATACTGTTGACAAAATACTCGTATTTGGGCCTTCCCAACCTCCCACCATTGTCTCAAGAACTCAAAATTCCCCTTTATAACCCTCCATTTCTCCCAAAATAACAAAAACCTTTCACAAAACATGACATCATGTAACAATTTAACATTAAAATACCAGTAAGGTGATGACCTTTGTGGACAGGACAAGTGAATATCAACAGTAACAATATGATGACCAGAGAATCCCACAGGAGTAATGGCACACTTTCCAACCCTACTACAGTATTGCTCAGATACATACAACCTGTCTAACCTTGCTGCACTGGCACGACCTTCATTCATTTTTAGCCATGTGTACTGCCTAACTTTTGCATTCCTTACTCTCCACACATCAGAAAACTCAAACTCAGTTAATAGGCCAGACAGGCAAGTGGCTGACCGCAGGTGAGGTTCTTCAGTGGTGCGATCAACAGTAAAATCCACTGTACAATTCCAGTCACCCCCTAGAACCATACACCCCTCTTGGTCACACTGTCTTAAGGTTTCCTTTATTTGATCAAAAACAGCAATACGCTCTGTACCCTCATTAGGAGCATAAACATAAAAAAAAAAAAAACATAACATCCACCTTGACCAATAAAACCCTTGACAATCTCTGTTGTAAGATACCACAGTCACCCCTAAGCCTGAGGAAAACAAGATTTCCACCCCAGCACTGAAATTAGTACCATGACTGAGTATATGCTGCCCCTCCCACCACATACCCCAGTCAACCTCATTTTCCTCATCACTATGTGTCTCCGGTAGGAAAACTACATTAAGCCTTTTCTGTTTTATTACTTCTAATACCCAAGCCCTCTTATTCCTGTCCCTTCCCCCATTGATATTGAGAGAACCTACCCTTAGTACTTCCATATAGAAAAGAGAAAAGAAAAGCAGAAGAAACCACAGAGAAACCAATCATCATTATTTTTTTTTCTTCTCTTAACCTGACTACGTTTCCCACCACCTTTTGCTGCTGCAACAGCAGTAATAAATTTCCTCAAGCAAAACCGCTTCTTCTCACTCAATTGGTCTAACCCCACCGTCTTCTGTAACATCACAGCTGACCTCACAAACTTATCAACATCAAAATAATCTGCCAATTTGACAGATTTCCCAAAAGTCTGATCCAGAAACTCATTTACCTCCTCTAGATCATAAACTGAGTCATCACCAGAAGCTGTCATATCTAAAGAGATATTCATATCCTTCTCCTGATCCTCAGCTGAGACCACAGACAACTGACTCCACTCTACCAAATCCCTTTCAACACTGCCCACTTGCACCTCATCACTCGTACCAAGCATCTCCTCCACTACCTGGAAGACTAGCCCCACCTGAACATCACTACTCATAGTGGGCATCTCCTCCACTACCTGGGAGCTTAGCTCCACATGAAAACTCTCCTGTACCTTATTACTCGTAGTGGGCATCTCCTCCACTACCTGGGAGTCTAGCTCTACATGAACCCCCTCCTTTACCCCATTACTCATACTGGGCACCTGCTCACCAGTCTGAGGAACTGGCTCTTCAGATACAACATCCTTACCTTCTACAACAATACTTTTCTGTAGCATAACATTTCCCTCTAATACAAGTTGCAACCCCGTGCCCTCAACACGGATAACTTGTTCCTCAGCAACAGATGCTTGTGGCTGCTCTACCTCTGTCGGCCCACCTCTCCCTACATCAGCGGGCCCAGGCGTTACGATGACCACCTGTGCCCATCCCTCTGCCTTCTCCCTTTTCGGGCAAGCATGTCGCTTATGACCAACATCCCCACACTCAAAACACCGTTGACTACCCGTACTAGCATAAGCCATATACATTCTATTGTCATACTTGATTTTAAACGATAACTCTAAAGTCTGCTCCGGTGAGTCCAAAAACATAAACAGCTGTCGCCGAAATGACATTACCTGTTTCAACGCCGGGTGTTTGCAACCCAACGGGACAACCTTAATTGAACTGGCGAACTTCCCAAAGCGCAATAACTCACCCTCCAACAGCTCATTTGGAATAAACGGTGGTACATTTGAAATCGTTTCCCTTGTTGACGGGGAAAAAGCGGCCTAACTTGAATAAACATTCCTTTAAGAAGTACGCCATGCTCAACCATACGATCAACCAGACACTCTTCTTTAAGAAGTACGCCATGCTCAACCATACGATCAACCAGACACTCTTCTTTAAGAAGTACGCCATGCTCAACCATACGATCAACCAGACACTCTTCTTTAAGAAGTACACCATGCTCAACCATACGATCAACCAGACACTCTTCTTTAAGAAGTACACCATGGTCAACCATACGATCAACCAGACACTCTTCTTTAAGAAGTACACCATGCTCAACCATACGATCAACCAAACACTCTTCTTTAAGAAGTACACCATGCTCAACCATACGATCAACCAGACACTCTTCTTTAAGAAGTACACCATGCTCAACCATACGATCAACCAGACACTCTTCTTTAAGAAGTACACCATGCTCAACCATACGATCAACCAGACACTCTTCTTTAAGAAGTACACCATGCTCAACCATACGATCAACCAGACACTCTTCTTTAAGAAGTACACCATGCTCAACCATACGATCAACCAGACACTCTTCTTTAAGAGGTACCACCATTTGATTTGATTTGAGCTTTATTCATCCGGGATGCATAAGCAATATTCTCATAGCCTACCTTCTCTCCTACGGCGACCAGAAATTCCTCCACCGTGACAGCAGCTTCAGTAACACCCCTAAAGCCGTGCCGAAGTGACAGGGACGGCATCCCCAATCGGGCTGCCATCCCCGCCAAACTCAGCGTAATTTCGATACGAAAAACAAAATACTTAATTCTACCACAACAAAAATAATAACCTTAATCATGCACAGAAGAAAACCAAAAAATACCACCAAGAAATAGCATCATTGGTTCAAGGACAACACATTTTACTCCTTCACATGAAACAATTGACCAGCATGCACCAATCCCTCCCAGAATGCAGATTTAATATAATGGGGGAGAAAACAGAGAGTTGTACATCCAAATAAATCAAATCCAATTTTTATTTGTCACATAACATGGTAAAATCAAATCAAAATCAAAATCAAATCAAATTTTATTTGTCACATACACATGGTTAGCAGATGTTAATGCAGTAATAACCAACAAGTAATCTAACTAACAATTCCTAAACTACTGTCTTATACACAGTGTAAGGGGATAAAGAATATGTACATAAGGATATATGAATGAGTGATGGTACAGAGCAGCATAGGCAAGATACAGTAGATGGTATCGAGTACAGTATATACATGTGAGATGAGTATGTAAACAAAGTGGCATAGTTAAAGTGGCTAGTGATACATGTATTACATAAGGATGCAGTCGATGATATAGAGTACAGTATATACGTATGAATATGAGATGAATAATGTAGGGTAAGTAACATTATATAAGGTAGCATTGTTTAAAGTGGCTAGTGATATATTTACATCATTTCCCATCAATTCCCATTATTAAAGTGGCTGGAGTTGAGTCAGTGTCAGTGTGTTGGCAGCAGCCACTCAATGTTAGTGGTGCCTGTTTAACAGTCTGATGGCCTTGAGATAGAAGCTGTTTTTCAGTCTCTCGGTCCCAGCTTTGATGCCCCTGTACTGACCTCGCCTTCTGGATGATAGCGGGGTGAACAGGCAGTTGGCTCGGGTGGTTGATGTCCTTGATGATCTTTATGGCCTTCCTGTAACATTGGGTGGTGTAGGTGTCCTGGAGGGCAGGTAGTTTGCCCCCGGTGATGCGTTGTGCAGACCTCACTACCCTCTGGAGAGCCTTACGGTTGAGGGCGGAGCAGTTGCCGTACCAGGCGGTGATACAGCCCACCAGGATGCTCTCGATTGTGCATCTGTAGAAGTTTGTGAGTGCTTTTGGTGACAAGCCGAATTTCTTCAGCCTCCTGAGGTTGAAGAGGCGCTGCTGCGCCTTCTTCACGATGCTGTCTGTGTGAGTGGACCAATTCAGTTTGTCTGTGATGTGTATGCCGAGGAACTTAAAACTTGCTACTCTCTCCACTACTGTTCCATCAATGTGGATAGGGGGTGTTCCCTCTGCTGTTTCCTGAAGTCCACAATCATCTCCTTAGTTTTGTTGACGTTGAGTGTGAGGTTATTTTCCTGACACCACACTCTGAGGGCCCTCACCTCCTCCCTGTAGGCCGTCTCGTCGTTGTTGGTAATCAAGCCTACCACTGTTGTGTCGTCCGCAAACTTGATGATTGAGTTGGAGGCGTGCGTGGCCACGCAGTCGTGGGTGAACAGGGAGTACAGGAGAGGGCTCAGAACGCACCCTTGTGGGGCCCCAGTGTTGAGGATCAGCGGGGAGGAGATGTTGTTACCTACCCTCACCACCTGGGGGCGGCCCGTCAGGAAGTCCAGTACCCAGTGGCACAGGGCGGGGTCGAGACCCAGGGTCTCGAGCTTGATGACGAGCTTGGAGGGTAATATGGTGTTGAATGCCGAGCTGTAGTCGATGAACAGCATTCTCACATAGGTATTCCTCTTGTCCAGATGGGTTAGGGCAGTGTGCAGTGTGGTTGAGATTGCATCGTCTGTGGACCTATTTGGGCGGTAATCAAATTGGAGTGGGTCTAGGGTGTCAGGTAGGGTGGAGGTGATATGGTCCTTAACTAGTCTCTCAAAGCACTTCATGATGACGGAAGTGAGTGCTACGGGGCGGTAGTCGTTTAGCTCAGTTACCTTAGCTTTCTTGTGAACAGGAACAATGGTGGCCCTCTTGAAGCATGTGGGAACAGCAGACTGGTATAGGGATTGATTGAATATGTCCGTAAACACACCAGCCAGCTGGTCTGCGCATGCTCTGAGGGTGCGGCTGGGGATGCCGTCTGGGCCTGCAGCCTTGCGAGGGTTAACACGTTTAAATGTTTTACTCACCTCGGCTGCAGTGAAGGAGAGACCGCATGTTTCCGTTGCAGGCCGTGTCAGTGGCACTGTATTGTCCTCAAAGCGGGCAAAAAAGTTATTTAGTCTGCCTGGGAACAAGACATCCTGGTCCGTGACTGGGCTGGATTGCTTCCTGTAGTCCGTGATTGACTGTAGACCCTGCCACATGCCTCTTGTGTCTGAGCCGTTGAATTGAGATTCTACTTTGTCTCTGTACTGACGCTTAGCTTGTTTGATAGCCTTGCGGAGGGAATAGCTGCACTGTTTGTACTCGGTCATGTTACCAGACACCTTGCCCTGATTAAAAGCAGTGGTTCGCGCTTTCAGTTTCACGCGAATGCTGCCATCAATCCACGGTTTCTGGTTAGGGAATGTTTTAATCGTTGCTATGGGAACGACATCTTCAATGCACGTTCTAATGAACTCGCACACCGAATCAGCGTATTCGTCAATGTTGTTATCTGATGCAATACGAAACATGTCCCAGTCCACGTGATGGAAGCAGTCTTGGAGTGTGGAGTCAGCTTGGTCGGACCAGCGTTGGACAGACCTCAGCGTGGGAGCTTCTTGTTTTAGTTTTTGTCTGTAGGCAGGCATCAGCAAAATGGAGTCGTGGTCAGCTTTTCCGAAAGGGGGGTGGGGCAGGGCCTTATATGCGTCGCGGAAGTTAGAGTAACAGTGATCCAAGGTTTTTCCACCCCTGGTTTGCAATCGATATGCTGATAAAATTTAGGGAGTCTTGTTTTCAGCAACAATGAATGCAGCCTCCGGATAAATGGTTTCCAGTTTGCAAAGAGTTAAATAAAGTTTGTTCAGAGCCATCGATGTGTCTGCTTGGGGGGGATATATACGGCTGTGATTATAATCGAAGAGAATTCTCTTGGTAGATAATGCGGTCTACATTTGATTGTGAGGAATTCTAAATCAGGTGAACAGAAGGATTTGAGTTCCTGTATGTTTCTTTCATCGCACCATGTCTCGTTAGCCATAAGGCATATGCCCCCACCCCTCTTCTTACCAGAAAGGTGTTTGTTTCTGTCGGCGCGATGCGTGGAGAAACCCGTTGGCTGCATCGCTTTGGATAGCGTCTCTCCAGTGAGCCATGTTTCCGTGAAGCACAGAACGTTATAGTCTCTGATGTCCCTCTGGAATGCTACCCTTGCTCGGATTTCATCAACCTTGTTGTCAAGAGACTGGACATTGGCAAGAAGAATGCTAGGGAGTGGTGCACGGTGTGCCCGTCTCCGTAGTCTGACCAGAAGACCGCCTCGTTTCCCTCTTTTTCGGAGTTGTTTTTTTGGGTCGCTGCATGCGATCCATTCCGTTGTCCTGTTTGTAAGGCAGAACACGCGGAGAGAGGGGGGTGACAAATGAGAGAGATGGAGAGAAGGAGGGAGGATGAGTTTATCAGAGAGACAGAGACACCACAGTGCCAGATAAACATAATGTTGCCGGTGACACTGTGACACAGCTACAATATGCCCAACTGCCCATGAGCGTGTTAACCAACTGTTACACAGGCTTACGATTTCAACATGTTCCAGATTTTGTACGTGGTTGGCCGCACGATGAATTATCGTAATTTACCTCAACATTTCTCAGAACTATGGCAGTTTTTTCTGGGTAAGATCACACGGCGAGAAAAACTCCTGGACATAAAACTTAGAAACATTTTTTTCACTACATATGTGATTTAGTACATGTTCTATATCAATCAAATCTGTATGTAAGAATTGCTTAGATAAGGAACAGCTTGTTTGGACAATGGACTCCCTATCTGGGAATATATATTACATCTGTCAGTCATATTAGATGTATACATGCTGCGGAAGCCAACACTTTCAGCACATCAGGATCATACTGTGCCCATCCAACTATCCCCTGTCCTGCCCTCTGGTCACTCAATCAGACACGTACGCATGCACGCACGCACACACACGCACACTTACACGCACACAGGATCCTACTGAGACAGACTTAGACACAGACAGACATTGACTGAGTCAGACAGACATAAACTGAGACACAGACTGAGACACAGACTGAGACACAGACTGAGACACAGACTGAGACAGACTGAGACAGACAGACACAGACTGAGACACAGACTGAGACACAGACTGAGGCAGACTGAGACACAGACTGAGGCAGACTGAGACAGACAGACACAGACTGAGACAGACTGAGACAGACAGACACAGACTGAGACAGACAGACACAGACTGAGACACAGACTGAGACACAGACTGAGGCAGACTGAGACAGACAGACACAGACTGAGACAGACTGAGACAGACTGAAACACAGACTGAGACACAGACTGAGACACAGACTGAGACACAGACTGAGGCAGACTGAGACAGACAGACACAGACTGAGACACAGACTGAGACACAGACTGAAACACAGACTGAAACACAGACTGAGACACAGACTGAGACACAGACTGAAACACAGACTGAAACAGACTGAGACACAGACTGAGACACAGACTGAGACACAGACTGAAACACAGACTGAGGCAGACTGAAACTAGTTACTGCCAGTCACCACCTAGCTACTGCCAGTCACCACCTAGCTACTACCAGTCACAAAGTAGCTACTGCCAGTCACCACCTTGCTACTGCCAGTCTCCACCTTGCTACTGCCAGTCACCACCTAGCTACTGCCAGTCACCACCTTGCTACTGCCAGTCTCCACCTTGCTACTGCCAGTCACCACCTAGCTACTGCCTGTCACAAAGTAGCTACTGCCAGTCACAAAGTAGCTACTGCCAGTCACAAAGTAGCTACTGCCAGTCACCACCTAGCTACTGCCAGTCACAAATTGGCTACTGCCAGTCACCACCTAGCTACTGCCAGTCACCATCTAGCTACTGCCAGTCACCACCTAGCTACTGCCAGTCACCACCTAGCTACTGCCTGTCACAAAGTAGCTACTGCCAGTCACCACCTAGCTACTGCCAGTCACCACCTAGCTACTGCCTGTCACAAAGTAGCTACTGCCAGTCACCACCTAGCTACTGCCAGTCACTACCTAGCTACTGCCAGTCACCACCTAGCTACTGCCTGTCACAAAGTAGCTACTGCCAGTCACCACCTAGCTACTGCCAGTCACCACCTAGCTACTGCCAGTCACCACCTAGCTACTGCCAGTCACAAAGTAGCTACTGCCAGTCACCACCGAGCTACTGCCAGTCACAAAGTAGCTACTGCCAGTCACCACCTAGCTACTGCCAGTCACCACCTAGGTACTGCCAGTCACCACCTAGCTACTGCCAGTCACAAAGTAGCTACTGCCAGTCACCACCTAGCTACTGCCAGTCACTACCTAGCTACTGCCAGTCACCACCTAGCTACTGTCAGTCACAAAGTAGCTACTGCCAGTCACCACCTAGCTACTGCCAGTCACCACCTAGGTACTGCCAGTCACCACCTAGCTACTGCCAGTCACAAAGTAGCTACTGCCAGTCACCACCTAGCTACTGCCAGTCACTACCAAGCTACTGCCAGTCACCACCTAACTACTGTCAGTCACAAAGTAGCTACTGCCAGTCACCACCTAGCTACTGCCAGTCACCACCTAGCTACTGCCAGTCACAAAGTAGCTACTGCCAGTCACAAAGTAGCTACTGCCAGTCACCACCTAGCTACTGCCAGTCACTACCAAGCTACTGCCAGTCACCACCTAACTACTGTCAGTCACAAAGTAGCTACTGCCAGGCACCACCTAGCTACTGCCAGTCACCACCTAGCTACTGCCAGTCACAAAGTAGCTACTGCCAGTCACCACCTAGCTACTGCCAGTCACCACCTAGCTACTGCCTGTCACAAAGTAGCTACTGCCAGTCACCACCTAGCTACTGCCAGTCACCACCTAGCTACTGCCAGTCACCCCCTAGCTACTGCCAGTCACCACCTAGCTACTGCCAGTCACCACCGAGCTACTACCAGTCACCACCGAGCTACTGCCAGTCACAAAGTAGCTACTGCCAGTCACAAAGTAGCTACTGCCAGTCACCACCTAGCTATTGCCAGTCACCACCTAGCTACTGCCAGTCACCACCTAGCTATTGCCAGTCACCACCTAGGTACTGCCAGTCACCACCTAGCTACTGCCAGGCACCACCTAGCTACTGCCAGTCACAAATTGGCTACTGCCAGTCACCACCTAGCTACTGCCAGTCACCACCTAGCTACTGCCAGTCACCACCTAGCTACTGCCAGTCTCCACCTAGCTACTGCCAACCAATCTATGGTGTGATGTCTGGCATCACTAGACTATATTGTGTATAACTCAGCTGAAGCAAGCAACACACAGATAAAACAGAAAACACAACAGCTAGCCAAAGCTTTGTCCTGACCTAGAGCACATTGCGTTCTTACATAACATCGTCCTCCAGGACAGAAGACGATTAATGGAATATTTAATCGAGAGAAAATTGTAAGCAGAGTCCAAAGGATCTATCTATTTACTGTACCTAACACTAATTAAACTTGGAGCAGAGCAGACATGGTCATCCTAAACCAAGAAGGTATCAAATACAGAGGCCATCAACAGTATAATCATCAGTATAATAAGTGGTCACAAGGCCCTTTTCTAATTCTACCTACCAGCCTTATAGTGGAAATAATGACTCTAGCTGGAGGGGTTATGGAGAGAAACTTCCAGACAAACACACACAAGCATCTCAGAGGCAGGCAACAGGGCCTGACAATCATAGCTATGCAAACAAGCTTCCAGTCCCGTATTAAATTATGATGTGTGCGTATCCCTCCATCAACAGTAATGTCAGCTGAGTTCTCTGTCTGTATCTCTGTAACACATCTTACAAACAGACTTGCCAATGCTTGGCCAGGACAGGCAGCTGATAATATAAAAATTCACTGGACCAGGACAGGCTGCTGAGAAGGTTCTTTGGTGTCCACATCACCAACAAACTAACAAGGTCCAAGCACACCAAGACAGTCGTGAAGAGGGCACAACAAAACCTATTCCTCCTCTGGAGACTGAAAATATTTGGCATGTGTCTTCAGATCCTCAAAATGTTCTACAGCTGCACCATTGAGAGCATCCTGACTGGTTGCATCACTGCCTGGTATGGCAACTGCTCGGCCTCTGACCAAGGCACTACAGAGGGTAGTGTGTACGGCCCAGTACATCACCGGGGTCAAGCTTCCTGCCATCCAGGATCTCTACACCAGGCGGTGTCAGAGGAAGGCCCTAAAAATTGTCAAAGACTCCAGCCACCCTAGTCATAGACTGTTCTCTCTGCTGCCGCACAGCAAGCGGTACAGGAGCGCCAAGTCTAGGTCCAAGAGACTTCTAAACAGCTTCTATCCCCAAGCCATAAGACTCCTGAACATCTAATCAAATGCCTACCCAGACTATTTGCATTGCCCCCACCCCCATCTATGCATAGTCACTTTAATAACTTTACCAACATGTACATATTACCTCAACTAACCGGTGCCCCCGCAGATTGACTCTGTACCGGTACCCCCCTGTGTCTAGTCTTGCTATTGTTATTTTACTGCTGCTCTTCAATTACTTGTTACTTTTATTTCTCATTCTTACTCTGATTTTTTTTCAACTGCATTGTTGGTTAGGGGCTCGTAAGTAAGCATTTCAGCGCATGTGACTAATAACATGATTTGAATTGAATATAATAATTCACTGGACCAAGACAGGCTGCTGAGAATACACTATATATAACACTATATAAACAAAAGTATGCAGTCACCCCTTCAAATTAGTGGATTCGGCCACAACCATTGTAGAATGGTCCATATTGAAGAGCTCAGTGACTTTCAATGTGTCACCACCATAGGATGCCACCTTTCCAACAAGTCAGTTCATCAATTTCTGCCCTGCTAGAGCTGCCGTACTCAGTAGTGAGTGCTGTTATTGTGAAGTGGAAACGCCTAGGAGCAACAAAGGCTCAGCCACGAAGTGGTAGGCCACACAAGCTCAGAGAACGAGACTGCTGAGTGCTGAAGCGCTAGGCACGTAAAAAATGTTGTCCTCGATTGCAACACTCTCTACCGAGTTCCAAACTGCATCTAGAAGCAACGTCAGCACAATAACTGTTCGTCGGGAGCTTTATGAAGGGGTCCCATGGCCGAGCAGCCGCACACAAGCCTAAGATCACCATGCGCAATGCCAAGTGTCAGCTGCAGTGGTGTAAAGCTTGCCGCCATTGGACTCTGGAGCTGTTGAAACACATTATCTGGAGTGATGAATCACGCTTCACCCGCTGGCAGTCCGATGGACAAATCTGGGTTTAGCGGTTGCCAGGAGAACACTCCCTGCCTGAATGTAAATTGACAACTGTAAAGTTTGGTGGAGGAGGAATAATGGTCTGGGACTGTTTTTCATGGTTCGGGCTAGGCCCCTTAGTTCCAGTGAAGAGAAATCTTAACGCTACAACATACAATGACATTCTAGACAATTATGTGCTTCCAAGTTTGTGGCAACAATTTGGGGAAAGCCCTTTCCTGTTTCAGCATGACAATGTCCCTGTGCACAAGGCGAGGTCCATACAGAATGGTTTGTGAAGATCAGTGTGGAAGAACTTGACTTGCCATTACAGAGCCCTGACGTTAACCCCAATCGAACAGCTTTGGGATGAATTAGAACGCTGACTGTGATCCAGGCCTCATCGCCCAACATCAGTGCCCAACCTCACTAATGTTCTTGTGGCTGAATGGAAGCAAATCCCCACAGGAATGTTCCAACATTTAGTGGGAAGCCTTCCCAGAGGAGTGGAGGCTGTTATAGCAGCAAAGGGGAGGCCAACTCCATATTAATGCCCATGATCTTTGGAATGAGGTGTCCACATACTTTTGATCATGTTGTTTATGAAAATTCACTGCCATGGAACAAATTGAATTCAGACAGAAAATAAAATTAAAAACCTTAGCAGGACTCTAAAGGGTAGTAAAAATTATCAAATTAAATGTGCTCTTTGACATCACACAATCAGAGAATCCTAATATTTTCCACTCAATTTTTTTCATCATCTTCCCAGGTCTTAAGACAGGGCCAATGAAATCAAACCCAATCAGGGAGACTAATGGTGATTGGTTGGTTGAGGGTCAGGGATGGCGTTTAGGGTGGGTTCAGATGACCTGCCAGGCAGAGCAGGAAATGCGTGCAGACAGACCACAACCAACACAAATACAGTTAAAGTTGGAAGTTCACATACACTTAGGTTGGAGTCATTAAAACTAATTTTTCAACCACTCCACAAATGTCTTGTTAATCAAACTATATTTTTGGCAAGTCGGTTAGGACATCTACAAAGTGCATGACACAAGTAATTTTTCCAAAAATTGCTTACAGACAGATTATTTCACTTATAATTCACTGTATCACAATTACAGTGGGTCAGAAGTTTACAGCTTGGAAAATTCCAGAAAATTATGTCATGGCTTTAGAAGCTTCTGATGGGCTAATTTACATAATTTGAGTCAATTGGAGGTGTACCTGTGGATGTATTTCAAGGCCTACCTGCAAGCTCAGTGCCTCTTTGCTTGACATCATGGGAAAATCAAAAGAAATCAGCCAAGACCTCAGAAAATAAATTGTACACCTCCACAAGTCTGGTTCATCCTTGGGAGCAATTTTGAAACACCTGAAGCTACCACGTTCATCTGTACAAACAATAGTACGCAAGTATAAACACCATGGGACCACGCAGCCGTCATACCGCTCAGGAAGGAGACGCGATCTGTCTCCTAGAGATGAACGTACTTTGGTGCAAACATTGCAAATCAATCACAGAACAACAGCAAAGGACCTTGTGAAGATGCTGGAGGAAACAGGTACAAAAGTATCCATATCCACAGTAAAACGAGTCCTACATCAGCATAACCTGAAAGGCCGCTCTGCAAGGAAGAAGCCACTGCTCCAAAACCGCCATTAAAAAGCCAGACTACGGTTTGCAACTGCACATGGGGACAAAGATCGTACTTTTTGGAGAATTGTCCTCTGGTCTGATGAAACAAAAATAGAGCTGTTTGGCCATAATGACCATTGTTATGTTTGGAGGAAAAAGGAGGAGGCTTGCAAGCCAAAGTTCACCATCCCAACCGTGAAGCACGGGGGTGGCAGCATCATGTTTAGAGGGTTCTTTGCTGCAGGAGGGACTGGTGCACTTCACAAAATAGATGGCATCACGAGGGAGGAAATTTATGTGGATATATTGAAGCAATATCTCAAGACATCAGTCATTGTGGCAAAATGGCTTAAGGACAACAAAGTCAAGGTATTGGAGTGGCCATCACAAAGACCTGACCTCATTCATATAGGAAATTTGTGGGCAGAACTGAAAAAGCATGTGCGAGCAAGGAGGCCTACAAACCTGACTCAGTTACACCAGCTCTGTCAGGAGGAATGGGCCAAAATTCGCCCAACTTATTGTGGGAAGCTTGTGGAAGGCTACCCGAAACGTTTGCCCCAAGTTAAACAATTTAAAGGCAATGCTACCAAATACTAATTGAGTGTATGTATACTTCTGACCCACTGGGAATGTGATGAAAGAAATAAAAGCTTAAATAAATCTTTCTCTCTACTATTATTCTGACATTTCACATTTCCTAACTGACCTAAGACAGGGCATTTTTACTACGATTAAATGTGAGGAATTGTGGAAAACTGAGTTTAAATGTATTTGGCTGAGGTGTATGTAAACTTCCGACTTCAACTGTATATACACACAAACAAATACACACACGCAAGCACACATGCTCACACACACACACTGACTTTGCCACACTTGACCTATATAACCCAATAGACCCACTAAGATGATACTGTATGAGTAGATAGGTTTCTGAGAAACGATCCAGGTTCAATATCACATCATGATAATCTTGTTAGCCAGTCCTTACCTTTAAATGACCCTAACAGTGACCGAAGGCCTTCCTTTGAACAGGAAGGTAACATTGAACGGCAAGTAGCACACAGTACAGATCTGACGTCACTCTCAGCAGACTGGCACACACACACACACACGCACACGCACACACACACACACACACACGCACACACACAGAGAGAGAGAGAGAGACTGACAATTGCCCAGAAAACATTCAGCACAGAGGACAGTTTAATGTCAGCGTACAGATCCCTGCAAGCACACAGATAGAGACATTCCACAAGAAGAGCTCATCTTGCCAAACTACCATCCATCACTCATATAACATACAGAACCCAGCACACTGCATGGAATCACGTCACCAAGATTCTAGAATGAGATCATTCCAAAAGAACACTATGGATCACCATCAAATCAAACTTTATCAGACAGACAGACACGACTGTTGTCGTATACTGAGTATCTGTATAGAGACCACACACCATGCAGGATTACGTACTGTCCGGCACTGAATGATCTGGTCATCCATGAACCCTGAACAATTGGTCTGTGCTACGTGCCACTGCACTGTCTTCTGATGTACTTATATACACCAGTGGTGGGCTCCTATTCCCTATATAGTGAACTACTTTTGACCAGACCTCTATGGGCCCTGGCCAAATGTAGTTCACGATATTGTGAAAAGTGTGCATTTTGGGATGCACATTTGGCCTAATGGTCAGTTGTCCATGAGGGGGATACTGTAACTGGGGCCTGGGGTAGTGAGCTGAGTGAATATCAACAGAGGTCATGTATTAACAGTTAGAGCTATAGCACCACCCCAAGCACTTCTTTCTTTCTCCTTTTCTGGAAAACGTGTCTCCTCTCATTTCTGTTTACAACACTTTGTCAGCACAGGCTGTGGGTGTGTGTGTTTGGTGTGTGTTTGGTGCGTGCTTGGTAGGTGTTTGGTGTGTGTGTGTGTTTGGTGCGTGTTTGGTAGATGCTTGGTGTGTGAATGGTGTGTGTGTGTTTGGTGTGTGTGTTTTTGGTGTGTGTTTGGTATGTGTTTGGTATGTGTGTTTGGTGTGCGCATGGTGTGTGGTTGGTGTGTGTGTTTTGTGTGTGTTTGGTGTGTGTGTGTGTTTGGTGTGTGCTTGGTGTGTGTTTGGTATGTGTTTGGTGTGTGTGTTTTTGGTGTGTGCTTGGTGTGTGCTTGGTGTGTGTTTTGTGTGTGTTTGGTATGTGTTTGGTGTGTGTGTGTTTGGTGTGTGCTTGGTGTGTGTTTGGTGTGTGTTTTGTGTGTGTTTGATGTGTGTTTTGTGTGTGTTTGGTGGGTTGTTGTTTTCTGTTCCTCTCCACAGAGTGGCTCCTGTAGGGCAGACATGTACAGTTAGCGCCGCTAAAATAATTGATTTTCTTATTCCCTTCATCTTTTTATATCTCCATCCATCGCCTTGGCAGACTGCCATTCAAGTCTTTTTTCTTGTCATTTATTTCAGGCGTGCTAGCTATCTCTCGTTGTTTGCCTCTTTGTTGCCGTGGTGAGCTGTTTTCCTCTGTGTTGCCGTGGTCGAGCTGTTTTCCTCTTTGTTGCCGTGGTGAGCTGTTAGCCTCTGTGTTGCCGTGGTTGAGCTGTTTGCCTCTTTGTTGCCATGATTGAGCTGTTAGCCTCTGTGTTGCCGTGGTTGAGCTGTTTGCCTCTTTGTTGCCATGATTGAGCTGTTAGCCTCTGTGTTGCCGTGGTTGAGCTGTTTGCCTCTTTGTTGCCATGATTGAGCTGTTAGCCTCTGTGTTGCCGTGGTGAGCTGTTAGCCTCTGTGTTGCCGTGGTGAGCTGTTAGCCTCTGTGTTGCTGTGGTGAGCGTAGGAGAAGTGACTGACATGGACTAACCACTGCGTTCTGACACTGAGAGACGGATGTAGCCTGCTGTGTTCCTCTCCATACACTCAACAACATTCACAATCAAATGGCTTCCGTTAAGCCTATATATCATAATAACAAAGATACCCTTAAATCCTCCAAGAGAAGAGTTGGGATTTCCTATACTATACCTAGTGTGTTGCTACTGGCAACACCAGGGTTGTGGGTTTGATTCTCACATATACTGAATACGTGTCACTGTCAATGTTGACAGTTCTCTAAGTTGGTTTGGATAAAAGCATCTGCTAAATTACCATTTTATATCAAAATATTCAAGAACCATCCAAGAAACGACTTGAGATGTATCCTGTATTGACAGCTATATGATGAACATGACAAAGACCATCCATGTGGCATCCTATGCCGGACGGTAAGAATGGGGAACATAACATTGCATCCCAGTGCCTCTCCATCATCCCTTGGAACCATTTCCAAGTACAGATGTAGGATCTTAATTTGATCAATCTTTTATTGCTGAGAATTTTCATGCACAGCAAGAAATACAAACTTGTAGTGTATTCAAGGTTTAAAAAGGCTTCTAAAGGTTGTTATTTTCACTTTAAAATGTCATACTGGATTTGCCGTAACAAAAAGTTTATCAACCCCTAGAAAAACTGTTAATTAATTATAATCCACATAATAATTCACATTTCCTGTTGTAGCAAACTGGCACAAATGAAGATCCTATATCTGTAAAGGGTTGAGATACAATATATCCTTTATATAGACTACAGCTTTATGATGAACATATCAAAGACCATGTGACATACTGAGCCATAAAACAGACGGGGGAACATTACATCCTAGTGCCTTGGAATCCATTTCATTAAGGCCCTTTCTTTATAAGCTGGTGATTCTAATGTGAAGACTGATTCTGTCCGAAATAGCATCGTATTCATTAAATGTGTGTGTGTGTGTGTGTGTGTCTTTTGTCTCTTTCCCCAACTATGGGAATTGGGTGGAGGGTGTTGGAGTGGCAAGGAAACTGGGAATTGGGTGAAGGGTGTTGGGGTGGCAAGGAAACTGGGAATTGGGTGAAGGGTGTTGGGGTGGCAAGGAAACTGGGAATTGGGTGAAGGGTGTTGGGGTGGCAAGGAAACTGGGAATTGGGTGAAGGGTGTTGGGGTGGCAAGGAAACTGTGAACTGAGGGTTGGGGTGTTGCTTTAGAGTGATTTCTCACGAGGGAGGCGGGAGGAAGGGAGGCATTCCCTCATTGCTGTGTTCCCAGGGGGCCGAGGGTGTTGGAAGGGTCATGGAGCAAGCAGCCATTGTGGCTTTACAGACTCCGCTACTGCTCCTCTCTACTCAGAGAGGAGGAATGTCAGTTCTAGTAATTCAATTTCTATATCGTCCATAGCTCCCTCCCCCTGCTACGGGCTTGCCTCAGCATTAGGGCTGACATTACTGCTGGTGACTGCTGCAGACCCTGCCTCATTGGCCTTTGACCCCATGCTGCTCAAGCATGGTGACCATGCTGAAGCTAGTCTTTCATGACAATATGTTAAACACATACACACAAGGTTCTGGTCATGCTAATTCAGACACTGCCTACATAACCTTGGTCTGGCGTCCCCTGCCTGCTGTAACACGGAGACCATACTGGTGCAGGCCTGCCTCCTTATAGAAATAACATACTAATAGAAGCCGGGCCCACGCGTTAATGAAAGACAACTTTGAAGGGGACTTGTCTTGTTCTAGTAATTCAATTTCTATATCGCCCATAGCTTTAAAGTAAGAATTTCAGTGTACTGTTTCACCCGTGTTGTATCCTGTGCACGTCACTCCCTGCCTGTTGTAGCCCTGTGTTAGTGAAAAGGACCTAACACTGCTTGTTTAGCGAGTACCACTTCCCCCTGATTCGGCCCATATCTTGTGCGAACTCAGGACCTCTGCCTCGCTCGCACATGTGACCGCCCTCCTGCAGCGTCCTACCAGTCGGTGCCACGTGATAAGCTAGCTATTTACTGGTGCAAGTGGGGACACTTCAGGCTGAGAAGTACATCTCAGACATCACCATGTGCTACTCTAGCATGGTGGTGGCTGTTGTAGCTCACACACAATTACTCTAAATATCAATCCAAAGCACAACCTGAATTTCAATTATTAGTGTACCAGGGCTCTCCAACCCTGTTCCTGGAGAGCTACCCTCCTGTAGGTTTTCACACCAACCCCAGTTGTAACTAACCTAATTCATGTTATCAACCACCTAATTATTAAAATAAGGTGCGCTAGATTAGGGTTGGAGTGAAACCCTACAGGACGGTAGCTCTCCAGGAACAGGGTTGGAGTGAAACCCTACAGGACGGTAGCTCTCCAGGAACAGGGTTGGAGTGATACCCTACAGGACGGTAGCTCTCCAGGAACAGGGTTGGAGTGAAACCCTACAGGACGGTAGCTCTCCAGGAACAGGGTTTGAGAGCCCGGGGTAGACCGTTGTCTAAAAACAGAACTACACTGCATTTATAGGCCACATAGCTAGATTCAAGAAATATAACGTTAAGTCATGTTTATGTCAAAAAAAGTATACAACGAATAACAGCTAACATGCACACAGCAAACACATTGTCTGGAGACTGATTCTTCCATGCCACGATGAAACAACAACGAAAAGCATCACAAGTTCAAGGCAAATACATACAGCTAGCCATGGGTATAGGCTTAGTAAGACCTTACCTTCACAGATTTTTGAAATGTACCTGGTCGCATCAGCAGGGTTGCTGTCCTGTTAGATCTCTATTCCGACCATCACCGAGGCTGGCACGTGAGTCACCGAATGGTCGCGGGCAGACTTGGGTGATAATGTTTAGTTAATTTATGTCACTGCTTGACTGGAACCCTAACAGTTGTGTTAACCCCTCCAGTTTCACAATATGAACGACCCCCGTATGGAAAAATGTCCAAAACAAAACGTTACATTAATAACTATTTAATACGAACTATAAAATGGATTTAAGGCATATACTGAAATATGAGTTAATAATGTCTACTAAAATCACAACGAAATTATCTCAATATGAATAGTGTTGAGTCCCCGTTGTTTGTTTGTGTCGCGCTCCTCTCGTTCCGCTATCCAACTCCTTCATATAGGATAGAAAAGTCATATAAAGACCAATTCCAGGCTCCTTTCAATTCACATGCAACGCAAAAACAAAGTATCCAAAACTGTTTAAAATAATCTCAAAATACGTCCAAAGAAACGACAAAAATATATGTTCTGATAAGGCATGCAGCCATATACCACCAGCGCCCGGTTGGACGGAGTTTGATATGTTGTATTGTGACTGCCTGGTATCTGCTGGGTATCTTTAAAATACGGTCCTTACACCCATACCGCGCAAAACAAAAGCATGTGTAACGGTCACAAAGCAGTTTTCCACAATTAGAAGTGGTCAGATTTCTCCTTTGAGAAATAACCGTCAGGGAATTGAAACTGTTATTTCTCCCCTCCCGGTTTTGGCTCCACTGTTAGGCTTGTGGCTGCAGTTGGTCCGGTTATTCCATCAGCAAATGTAGCCCGTATTCCTGACACTTGGGTAGTCGCCCTATAATTCCTGTACTGGGCGGCTTGTTCGTTATAACCTAGTTGTGTAGCGTATTTCCTCGCGCTCCCAGCGCAAATGGAAATCAGCAGGCTAAAAAATTATCGGCATTGGTGGTGCTCCAATCGAAAGCGTTGAGATTGAGACAGAAGAAAGAAACCTACGAAAATCTTACGCTGAATAGAGTAAACCGCGGCTGAGCAGACAGAGCAGAGAAAGTGGTCATTAAAGTCAGCGCTCCTCGTAGCCTATGCCCAAATGTTCATGTAGTATATGGCTGTTGTAAAACTGTGACAAGTTGAATCATTACAGTATCGACTCTTGAGATGTCGACGTGAAGAGCATCCCTAAGAGTTAGATTCGACACCTCTGTCCTATTCTCATCTTCGACAGGAGGACTGTATGATGATAGAAACTCATCACCTTAATTGCCCACTTTTCGTGAAGCGGTTATGAGCCGCTGCAAATGTATAGGCTAGACTAATTTACTCTCACTGCAAGTTTTGTTATATTTCTTTCCATTTTGGTAGATTTCAACATTGTCTGTCTTTATAGCCTATTGCAGACATTTCTCGCGGCTGTTTGTGTATTTCAGCAGCACGGCCTCATCAACATGCGAAATGTGTCTGTTTCATCACCATGGATAACAACTTAGCTATAAGAATGCATAGGTGTTATACTACTCTACAATGCATACGAAATTATAATATAACATTTATAATATTTCATAAAACATTTATACACACTTATAAGTGTTTATAATGGCTTATTCATGAAAGTTATTTTAAAGTGTCCGAAGAAACATTGGGAGAAAAGAGAGAGGAGAGAGCAGAAAGAGAGAGAGAGAGCAATAGCACAGAGAGGAGAGAGAAAGAGAAAGAGAAATAGAGAGAGAGCAGAGAGAGAGAGAGCAGAGAGAAAGATTGAACACAGCTATAAAGTGAGAGAGAGGGGCACAGAGAGAGGGAGAAACATATGTTTACCAACAAAGGCCCTTAAATTGAAACTGAATTCAAAGAGTGAAAGAGGAGAGAGAGGGAGTAGCAGCTTGAACACAGAGGGCAGAGAGAGCAGAGAGAAGAGAGAGAACAGAGAGAGCAGAGAGGGAAGAGAGTAGAGAGAGAGCAGAGAGGGAAGAGAGGGCAGAGAGTAGAGAGAGTAGAGAGAGCAGAGGGAGCAGAGAGAGCAGAGAGATCAGAGAGGGCAGAGAGAAGAGAGCAGAGGGAGCAGAGAGAGAAGAGCAGACAGAGAGAGCAGAGAGAGCAGAGATAACAGAGAGAGCAGAGAGTGCATACTAGGACACATAGAACACACCCAGCTCAACCAACCAACCTGGCCAGGAGCCAAAACAAGCAGTGGTCCATCTGGTGTGCCCTAGCTGCTTTAGGATTTCAGCCAGCATGTTAATGACCAGTGACTGGGATACTTAGCTGGTTCTGAGCCCCACTGGGCAGCAGGGTATGGCTGGGTGCTGCTGAGATGGCAGATCAGCTATACAAATTATGGACATGTTAACCTTTATGTAATATCAGCCTAAAGACAAGTGATTTGTCTTAAGTCAAGAGAGGGCTTTACATGAAGAATATGTTACAATGCTGTTTTTATAAAGGATTGCCAATGACAGGAGGATGGGGATAGGGCAAGAGGGGTACAATATATTGCTGTCTCTAATTCCTTACTCTCTGTATTCCCTGATCATTTTAGACCAAATCAAATATTTATCACAAAAAGAGGGATTTTCATCGAAAGACCGCAATATGCATTTGTAAAAGATGCAGGGATTATCTGAAAGCTCTTTGCCACAGGAAATGTGTTACAGTAATTGTAGTTGCTTTAGAAGTTACATATATAGACTGGCTGATGTACGGACATACAATAAACAGAGACAATTTGGACCGAAGAAGTGTCCTCTTCCAACAATCCGAAAAAATATGGAAAAAGCAAATGAGACAATGTCTGGTACAAAACATTCATTTGATTACAATCGCAGACCTTTCCCAATGGGCACAGACATCATTCAATTTCTAGTTTTGATTTACATTTAAATGAGTTGTCAACTAAAGTGAATTCAGCATGAAATCAACAAAACATCCCACTAAGTAATTGAATTTAGGGTAAAAATTGACAGAAAAAATATGAAATTCCCTTACTTTGATGAATTAATGAATCCAATCAGTTTTCTATGTTGATTCAGCATCATCAAATAGCATTTTTTGTTGTTGAAATAAGGTGGAAACAACATTGATTCAACCAGTTTTTGCCCAGCTGCTTCTCTCAATTCAATTACAATTTAAGGGGCTTTACTGGCATGCAAAACATATGTTTACATTGTCAAAGCAAGTGAAAAAGATAATCAACAAAAGTGAAATAAATAAGACAAGATTAACAGTAAACATTACACTTCCAAAAGTTACAAAAGAATAAAGATGTTTCAACTGTCATATATATATATATATACAGTGGTGTAATGATGTGCAAATAGTTAAAGTACAAAAGGGAAAATAAATAAATATAAATATAAGTCATATTTACAATGGTGTTTGATATTTCACCCAACAGATATGGGAGTTTATCAAAATTTAATTTGTTGTTTTTTTTGGGAATTTTTGTTCGTGGTCCTGGCAACTGGACCTTTTTTGGAACACCATTATTTTTGTCTTACTGAAGCACCAGAAGATCTAGGTGCTGCTGTAGGCCTTCCTTGGTTGGGGAGAGAAGCACCAGATCATCAGAAAACAGTAGACATTTGACTTCAAATTCTAGTAGGGTGAGGCCGGGTGCTGCAGACCATTTTTGTGCCCTCGCCAATTCGCTGATATATATGTTGAAGAGGGTGAGGCTTAAGCTGCATCCCTGTCTTGGCCCCGGACCTGTGGAAAGAAATTTGTTTTTTTCCAATTTTAACCCCACACTTGTTGTTTGTGTACATGGATTTTAAAATGTAGTGTATTTTTTCATTTGTACAGCAGGCCCTCATGCCAAACTGAGTCGAAAGCTTTTTTATAAATAGACAAAGCATGAGAAGACTTTGCCTTTATTTTGGTTTGTTTGTCAATTATGTTGTGCAGATTGAATACGTGGCCTGTCATGCGATAATTTGTTAAATAGCCAATTTGACAATTGCTCAGTACATTGTTTTCACTGAGGAAATGTACTGGTCTGCTGTTAATGATAATGCAGAGGATTCTCCCAAAGTTGTTGTTGACGCACAACCCACAGTAGTTATTGGGGTCAAATTTGTCTCCAATTTTGTGGATTGGGGTGATTAGTCCTTGGTTCCTAATATTGGGAAAGATGCCAGAGCTGAGGATGATTTTAAAGAGTTTAAGTATAGCCAATTGGAATTTGGGGTCTGTATATTTGATCATTTCATTTAGGATACCATCAACCCCACATGCCTTTTTGGGTTGGAGGGTTTGTATTTTGTCTTGTAGCTCATTCAAGGTAATTGGAGAATCCAGTGAATTCTGGTAGTCTTTAATAGTTTATTCTAAGATTTGTCATGATGTCTCCGGAGGGGATGGCTGATGTCTTATCTGCTCTTAACCAACCATGCTATTTAAAAAATAAAACAAATCACGTTGTTCGTCACTTGTTTTGTACATAATGTTTCTGCTACTGTCTCTTATGACCAGAAAGAGCTTCTGGACACCAGAACTGCAATTACTCACCTCAAATTGGACAAAGAGTTTTTCTTCAACGAGTCGGGCGGGTGGGAGATACTATAGACACCCGACCAGGCCCAGATCCCTGTGATTCGCTGAAGAAGGAAACAGGGATTTTGCAGAAAAGGATCAGGGTGCCTTGTGAGGATCAGAAGACGAGGGGCTAATCTGACCTTTGCATTCCGTCCTGCTATCTAAAGTTCAATCGCTGGAAAATAAATGGGATGAACTGAAAGTACGTACAGTGGGGCAAAAAAGTATTTAGTCAGCCACCAATTGTGCAAGTTCTCTCACTTAAAAGATGAGAGAGGCCTGTAATTTTCATCATAGGTACACTTCAACTATGACAAAATGAGAGAAAAAAAATCCAGAAAATCACATTGTAGGATTTTTAATGAATTTATTTGCAAATTATTGTGGAAAAAAAGTATTTGGTCAATAACAAAAGTTTATCTCAATACTTTGTCACTGTCAACAAAGGGTATATAACAGAGGTCAAACATTTTCTGTAAGTCTTCACAAGGTTTTCACACACTGTTGCTGGAATTTTGGCCCATTCCTCCATGCAAATCTCCTCTAGAGCAGGTTTGTTTTGGGGCTGTTGCTGGGCAACACGGACTTTCAACTCCCTCCAAAGATTTTCTATGGGGTTGAGATCTGGAGACTGGCTAGGCCACTCCAGGACCTTGAAATGCTTCTTACGAAGCCACTCCTTCGTTGCCCGGAAGGTAAGTTTGGGATCATTGTCATGCTGAAAGACCCAGCCACGTTTCATCTTCAATGCCCTTGCTGATGGAAGGAGATTTTCACTCAAAATCTCACGATACATGGCCCCATTCCTTCTTTCCTCTACACAGATCAGTCGTCCTGGTCCCTTTGCAGAAAAACAGCCCCAAAGCATGATGTTTCCACCCCCATGCCTCACAGTAGGTATGGCGTTCTTTGGATGCAACTCAGCATTCTTTGTCCTCCAAACACGACGAGTTGGGTTTTTACCAAAAAGTTCTATTTTGGTTTCATCTGACCATATGACATTCTCCCAATCTTCTTCTGGATCAACCAAATGCTCTCTAGCAAACTTCAGATGGGCCTGAACATGTACTGGCTTAAGCAGGGGGACACGTCTGGTACTGCAGGATTTGAATCCCTGGCGGGGTAGTGTGTTACTGATGGTAGGCTTTGTTACTTTGGTCCCAGCTCTCTGCAGGTCATTCACTAGGTCCCCCCGTGTGGTTCTGGGATTTTTGCTCACCGTTCTTGTGATAATTTTGACCCCACGGGGTGAGATTATCAGTGGTCTTGTATGTCTTCCATTTCCTAATAATTGCTCCCACAGTTGATTTATTCAAACCAAGCTGCTTACCTATTGAAGATTCAGCCTTCCATGCCTGGTGCAGGTCTACAATTTTGTTTCTAGTGTCCTTTGACAGCTCTTTGGTTTTGGCCATATTGGAGTTTGGAGTGTGACTGTTTGAGGTTGTGGACAGGTGTCTTTTATACTGATAACAAGTTCAAACAGATGCCACAGGTAATGAGTGGAGGACAGAGGAGCCTCTTAAAGAAGAAGTTACAGGTCTGTGAGAGCCAGAAATCTTGCTTGTTTGTAGGTGACCAAATACTTATTTTCCACCATAAGTGATCAGATGAAGCAGATGCTAAACTACTTGACTGTTTTGCTAGCACAGACTGGACTATGTTCCGATGGTATTGAGGAGTACACCACATTAGTCACTGGCTTCCTCAATGAGTGCATGGAGGACATCGTCCCCACAGTGACTGTATGTACATACCCCAAATAGAAGCCATGGATTACAGGCAACATTCGCACTGAGCTAAAGGGTAGAGCTAATGATATAATTTCTGCCTTACCTTTGACAAGCTTCTTCTGTTGGCACTCCAATATGTCCCATAAACATCACAAATGGTCCTTTCGTTTGATTAATTCTGTCGTTATATCTCCAAAATGTCCATTTATTTGGCGCGACATGACTACAAAATATCTAACATTGTCCAAACATTTCAAATAACTTTCCTAATACGACTTTAGGTATTTTTTATGTAAATAATCAATAAAATTTAAGACGGAATAAACTGCGTTCAATAGCGGATAAAAACAAAGTGGAGCGAGCTTTCAGGTCGCGTGCCCCTAACACCAATACACTAGACTCAACCCTCGTGCTGAGCAGCCCTACTTTTTCATTTCTCATAGGAAAAACATCAACCAATTTTTAAAGACTGTTGACGTCTAGTGGAAGCAATAGGAACTGCAAGCAAGTGCCTTAGAAATCTAGATCCACATAGAACATCCATTGAAAAGAGAGTGATCTCAAAACAAAAAAAAACCTGGACGGTTTGTCGTCAGGGTTTAGCCTGCCAAATAAGTTCTGTTATACTCACAGACATTATTTCCAACAGTTTTAGAAACGTCAGAGTGTTTTCTATCCAAATCTACTGATAATATGCATATCCTCGCTTCTGGGCCTGAGTAGCAGGCAGTTTACTTTGGACAAGCTTTTCATCCGGACGTGAAAATACCGCCCCCTAGCCTAGAGAGGTTAAACAGGTCAACATTCACAAGACCTCAGGGCCAGCAGGATGTGTACTCTGAGCGTGCGCTGACCAACTGGCAAATGTCTTCACTGACATTTTCAACCTCTCCCTGTTTGAGTCTGTAATACCAAACATTTTTCAAGCAGACCACCATAGTCCGTCTGTCCAAGAACACTAAGGTAACCTGCTTAAATGACTACCGACCTGTAGCACTCATGTCTGTAGCCATGAAATGCTTTGAAAGGCTGATCATGGCTCACATCAACACCATTATCCCAGAAACCCCAGACCCACTCCAGTTTGCATACCTCCCCAACAGATCCACAGATGATGCAATCACTATTGCACTACACACTGCCATTTCACACCTGGACAAAAGGAACACCTACGTGAGAATGCTATTCATTGACTAAAGCTCAAAACCATAGTGCCCTCAAAGCTCATCACTAAGCTAAGGACCCTGGGACTAAACACCTCCCTCTGCAACTGGATCCTGAACTTCCTGACGGGCCGCCCCCAGGTGGTAAAGGTAGGTAACAACACATCCGCCACGCTGATCCTCAACACGGGGGCCTCTCAGGGATGCTTAATCAGTTCCCTCCTGTACTCCCTATTCACTCATGACTGCACGGGCAGGCATGACTCCAACATCATCATTAAGTTTGCTGATTACACAACAGTGGTAGGCCTGATAACCAACAACGATGAGACAGCCAATAGTGAAGAGGTCAGGGACCTGACCGTGTGGTGCAAGGACAACAACATCTCCCTCAATGTGATCAAGACAAAGGAGATGATTGTGGACTACAGGAAAAGGAGCACCGAGTAAGCCCCCATTCTAATCGACGGGGCTGTAGTGGAGCAGGTTGAGAGCTTCAAGTTCATTGGCGTCCAAATCACCAACTAACTAACATGGTTCAAGCACACCAAGACAGTCGTGAAGAGGGCACGACAAAACCTATTCCCCCTCAGGAGACTGAAAAGATTTGACATGGGTCCTCAGATCCTCAAAAGGTTTTACAGCTGCACCATCAAGAGCAGCCTGACTGGTTGCATCACTGCCTGGTATGGCAGCTGCTCGGCCTCCGACTGCAAGGCACTACAGAGGGTAATGCGTACAGCCCAGTATATCACCGGGGCCAAGCTTTCTACCATCCAGGACGTCTATACCAGGCGGTGTCAGAGGAAGGCCCTAAAAATTGTCAAAGACTCCAGCCACCCTAGTCATAGACTGTTGTCTCTGATACCTCACGGCAAGTGATACCAGATCGCCAAGTCTTGGTCTAAAGAGGCTTCTAATCAGCTTCTACCCCCAAGCCATAAGACTCCTGAACAGCTAATCGAATGGCTACCCAGACTATTTGCATTGCCCCCCCCCATCTACACTGCTGCTACTCTCTGTAATATCTATTCATGTTCACTTTAATAACTCTACCTACATGTACATATTACCTCCGATACCTCGACACCAGTGTCCCACTCACATTGACTCTGTACCGGTACCACCTGTACATAGCACCACTATTGTTATTTACTGCTGCTCTTTAATTATGTTATTTTTATCTCTTACTTTTTTTTGTTGGTATTTTCTTAAAACTGCATTGTTTGTTAAGGGCTTGAAAGTAAGCATTTCACTGTAAGGTCTAGACCTGTTGTATTCGGCGCATGTGACTAATACAATTTGGTTTCATTTTGATTTAATTTGTTTATGTATGTTTTGTTGTTTGTTCTTTGCTATAGAGCCAAAAAGATTGGGGAAGTGGTTTATCCATACATCTCCATTTGGATGGATAACTCTTTGTGATGTTGTTTGTTCATTGTTATTGAGCCAAAAAGATTGGGGAAGTGGTTTATCCATACATGTCCATTTGGATGGATAACTCTTTGTGATGTTGTTTGTTCATTGTTATTGAGCCAAAAAGATTGGGGAAGTGGTTTATCCATACATTTCCATTTGGATGGATAACTCTTTGTGATGTTGTTTGTTCATTGTTATTGAGCCAAAAAGATTGGGGAAGTGGTTTATCCATACATGTCCATTTGGATGGATAACTCTTTGTGATGTTGTTTGTTCATTGTTATTGAGCCAAAAAGATTGGGGAAGTGGTTTATCCATACATGTCCATTTGGATGGATAACTCTTTGTGACGTTGTTTGTTTAGAGTTTTCCAATTTTCCCAGAAGTGATTAGAGTCTATGAATTCTTCAATTACTTTGAGCTGATTTCTGACGTGCTGTTCCTTTTTCCCCGTAGTGTATTTCTGTATTTAGTGATTCACCATAGTGAAGGCGTTCACTCAGGCTTTCTGGGTCCCTATGTTGTTGGTTGGATAGGTTTCTCAATTTCTTTCTTAGGTTTTTGCGTTCTTCATTAAACCATTTGTCAGATTTGTTCATTTTCTTAGGTTGTCTGCTTGACATTTTTAGTTTGACAGGGAAGCTGTGAGATCAAATATACTATTTAGATTTTTTTACTGCTAAGTTTACACCTTCACTATTACAGTAAAACATTTTGTCCAGGAAGTTGTCTAAAAGGGATTGAATTTGTTGTTGCCTAAAAGTTTGTTAGATTTCCACACTACCTTCTTTCCGTCAATAGCATTTCTTAATATTATTCAGTTCCTTTGGCTTTGATGCCTCATGATTGCGCACAGCTCTGTTCAAGTAGAGTGTGATTTTGCTGTGATCTGGTAAGGGTGTCAGTGGACTGACTGCGAACACTCTAAGAGACTCTGGGTTGAGGTCAGTGATAAAGTAATCTACAGTACTACTGCCAAGAGATGATCTATAGGTGTACCTATCATAGGACTCCCCTCGAAGCCTACCATTGACTATGTACATACCCAGCTTCCGACAGAGCTGCAGGAGTTGTGACCCATTTTATGTTGGTTAGGTTGTCGTATTTGGGTCAAGGGGAGCATATGGGCGAGGGAATGCTGTCACCTCCAGGTAGGTGTTTGTCCCCCCTGTGTGCTGAGGGTGTCAGGTTCTTGTCCAGTTCTGGCATTTAGGTCACCACAGATTAGTACATGTCCCTGGGCCTGGAAATGGTTGATCTCCCCCTCCTAGATGGAGAAACTGTCGTCGTTAAAGTATGGGTATTTTACTGGGGGGATATAGGTAGCACACATGAACACATTTCCTTATTAATTTCTAGCCAGATGTTAAATGTTCCTGTTTTGACTAATTTAATAGAGTGGGTTTGGTCTGCTCTTTACCAAATTAGCATATCCCCTGAGTCTCTTCCGCTTCACACCTGGTAGTTTGGTGGATGGGACTACAAGATCCCTGTAACCTAGAGGGCAACCAGTGGGTCCGTCTCCTTTATACTATGTTTCTTGTACGATGACAATGTCTGTATTTCCAATTTATTTGATGAAGTCTGGGTTCCTGCTCTTTAGGCCAAAGGCAGATGACCTCAGACCTTGTATATTCCAGGATGAGATAGTAAAAGCTTTGTGTTCCATAGTGTCTAGTGTTGTCTTTGTGTGGTTTAGGTCCAGACCATTACAGTAGGTGAGCAGAGCATGTTGAGCATCTGATGCATACCTCTTAGGTCGCAGGATGGGGCCTGTTGCAGGATGGGGCCTGTTGCAGGATGGGGCTTGGGCGGTGTAGCAGTGGGGGTTGGGCCTGTTGCTCTACTTATGGCCTGGGCATATGTCCTGCTGTCATGTCGAGGTCCTTGCCACAGGGGCGGGGGGCATGAGGTGGGAGGAAGGGGCATAGTTCTGATATTGAGGGGTCTATATAGGGTGTGGCCAGGGTTTGCTTGGGGTGGTCGTAGCTGGTTGGGGTGTGGCTGGGGATGCTGTGGTCTGGGTGTAGATCCTCTTGGTGTGGGTTCTCTCAGTGCAGGACCTTCAAGAGGGGGTCTTGCAGGTCTGGGAGGGTGTCTCGCAGGTCTGGACGGGGTGTCTGTTGCTCTGTTGCACCTGTGTGAGGTGCTGGAGCTACGGTTGAGGGTGACGTCCTTCAGGGTCCTGGCTAAAGTTGGGATTGCTGCCTTGTTTAGGTGGACCTGGTCTGAAAGGCTGTTCAAGTCCAGGGTGGAGTGGTGGGCCAGGTAGACATTAGGTTTTGAGCCACAGTCTTGCGAAATACTTGCATTCACCTGCTGTATGGTGGCAGGGTGAAAGTATTTTTGTGGTAGCTTGGTGGAGACAACCAATTGTGAGTTTGGGAAAGTGGAAGAAATGGAAGAAGGCCCACCCTTTCCTGCTGGGCCCTCAGGTCATTAGTGCCCATGTGATTTATGATATGGTTCGGGGACCCTAGTCTGTCTTCTGACAACAGCCTAGTGTTTTGGCACCAGAGCTCAGCCACTTTGTGTTTGGGAAAATGTTTACCCTCTTGAATGTATTTGCCCTTTGAGTCGATGAGGAGCACAATCTCTGTTTTTTTGTGTCATTAATGGATGTGTGTGTGTGTGTGTGTGTGTGTGTGGGGGGGGGGGGGGGGTTGTCAAGATAGCTATTAGGGGAGCTGACAGGAGGGCTGTTAGGAGGGGTGGGGTCTGTTTGGTTTTTGGGGCCTGTGTTGTCTGTCACATCGTGGTGTTGTGGTCTGGGTCTGAGGTGGGCTGCTCTGCTGGCTTCTCTAGGGGAGTGTCCTGCTCTCTGTTTGTTGTGTCTTTGGCTATGCCTGATTGATTGCTATGACATGCTATTCTATAAAATAATTTCTCCATAATTAATATCACCTGATTGAGCTAATCAGGTAAATGTAATTAACTAGAGAGTCAGGCACCACAAAATAATATTTATAGAGCTGTTATCTTCCGGATAAACTTTTAAAGATTTAGCAATATTTTACATCAATAGCAGTCAACATTAATCGTCATCTTACTTCAGTCTCATATTCTGAAAGTTGTAAATTCTTGGTTATCTGCAAGAATCCTGGCTAACAAGTTGAATAAGCAATACAAAATTGGGTTTAATTATTTACAACCCACAGTAGTTATTGGGGTCAAATTTGTCTCCAATTTTGTGGATTGGGGTGATTAGTCCTTGGTTCCTAATATTGGGAAATATGCCAGAGCTGAGGATGATTTTAAAGAGTTTAAGTATAGCCAATTGGAATTTGGGGTCTGTATATTTGATCATTTAATTTAGGATACCATCAACCCCACATGCCTTTTTGGGTTGGAGGGTTTGTATTTTGTCTTGTAGCTCATTCAAGGTAATTGGAGAATCCAGTGAGTTCTGGTAGTCTTTAATAGTTTATTCTAAGATTTGTCATGATGTCTCCGGAGGGGATGGCTGATGTCTTATCTGCTCTTAACCAACCATGCTATTTAAAAAATAAAACAAATCACGTTGTTCGTCACTTGTTTTGTACATAATGTTTCTGCTACTGTCTCTTATGACCAGAAAGAGCTTCTGGACACCAGAACTGCAATTACTCACCTCAAATTGGACAAAGAGTTTTTCTTCAACGAGTCGGGCGGGTGGGAGATACTATAGACACCCGACCAGGCCCAGATCCCTGTGATTCGCTGAAGAAGGAAACAGGGATTTTGCAGAAAAGGATCAGGGTGCCTTGTGAGGATCAGAAGACGAGGGGCTAATCTGACCTTTGCATTCCGTCCTGCTATCTAAAGTTCAATCGCTGGAAAATAAATGGGATGAACTGAAAGTACGTACAGTGGGGCAAAAAAGTATTTAGTCAGCCACCAATTGTGCAAGTTCTCTCACTTAAAAAGATGAGAGAGGCCTGTAATTTTCATCATAGGTACACTTCAACTATGACAAAATGAGAGAAAAAAAATCCAGAAAATCACATTGTAGGATTTTTAATGAATTTATTTGCAAATTATTGTGGAAAAAAAGTATTTGGTCAATAACAAAAGTTTATCTCAATACTTTGTCACTGTCAACAAAGGGTATATAACAGAGGTCAAACATTTTCTGTAAGTCTTCACAAGGTTTTCACACACTGTTGCTGGAATTTTGGTCCATTCCCCCATGCAAATCTCCTCTAGAGCAGGTTTGTTTTGGGGCTGTTGCTGGGCAACACGGACTTTCAACTCCCTCCAAAGATTTTCTATGGGGTTGAGATCTGGAGACTGGCTAGGCCACTCCAGGACCTTGAAATGCTTCTTACGAAGCCACTCCTTCGTTGCCCGGAAGGTGAGTTTGGGATCATTGTCATGCTGAAAGACCCAGCCACGTTTCATCTTCAATGCCCTTGCTGATGGAAGGAGATTTTCACTAAAAATCTCACGATACATGGCCCCATTCCTTCTTTCCTCTACACAGATCAGTCGTCCTGGTCCCTTTGCAGAAAAACAGCCCCAAAGCATGATGTTTCCACCCCCATGCCTCACAGTAGGTATGGTGTTCTTTGGATGCAACTCAGCATTCTTTGTCCTCCAAACACGACGAGTTGGGTTTTTACCAAAAAGTTCTATTTTGGTTTCATCTGACCATATGACATTCTCCCAATCTTCTTCTGGATCAACCAAATGCTCTCTAGCAAACTTCAGACGGGCCTGAACATGTACTGGCTTAAGCAGGGGGACACGTCTGGCACTGCAGGATTTGAGTCCCTGGCGGGGTAGTGTGTTACTGATGGTAGGCTTTGTTACTTTGGTCCCAGCTCTCTGCAGGTCATTCACTAGGTCCCCCCGTGTGGTTCTGGGATTTTTGCTCACCGTTCTTGTGATAATTTTGACCCCACGGGGTGAGATTATCAGTGGTCTTGTATGTCTTCCATTTCCTAATAATTGCTCCCACAGTTGATTTATTCAAACCAAGCTGCTTACCTATTGAAGATTCAGCCTTCCATGCCTGGTGCAGGTCTACAATTTTGTTTCTGGTGTCCTTTGACAGCTCTTTGGTTTTGGCCATATTGGAGTTTGGAGTGTGACTGTTTGAGGTTGTGGACAGGTGTCTTTTATACTGATAACAAGTTCAAACAGATGCCACAGGTAATGAGTGGAGGACAGA
Source organism: Oncorhynchus masou masou (assembly GCF_036934945.1). Classification (NCBI taxonomy): domain Eukaryota; kingdom Metazoa; phylum Chordata; class Actinopteri; order Salmoniformes; family Salmonidae; genus Oncorhynchus; species Oncorhynchus masou. The sequence goes on from NC_088222.1 coordinate 13,149,855, forward strand.
GGAGCCTCTTAAAGAAGAAGTTACAGGTCTGTGAGAGCCAGAAATCTTGCTTGTTTGTAGGTGACCAAATACTTATTTTCCACCATAAGTGATCAGATGAAGCAGATGCTAAAATACTTGACTGTTTTGCTAGCACAGACTGGACTATGTTCCGATGGTATTGAGGAGTACACCACATTAGTCACTGGCTTACTCAATGAGTGCATGGAGGACATCGGCCCCACAGTGACTGTACGTACATACCCCAAATAGAAGCCATGGATTACAGGCAACATTCGCACTGAGCTAAAGGGTAGAGCTAATGATATAATTTCTGCCTTACCTTTGACAAGCTTCTTCTGTTGGCACTCCAATATGTCCCATAAACATCACAAATGGTCCTTTCGTTTGATTAATTCTGTCGTTATATCTCCAAAATGTCCATTTATTTGGGGCGACATGACTACAAAATATCTAACATTGTCCAAACATTTCAAATAACTTTCCTAATACGACTTTAGGTATTTTTTATGTAAATAATCAATAAAATTTAAGACGGGATAAACTGTGTTCAATAGCGGATAAAAACAAAGTGGAGCGAGCTTTCAGGTCGCGTGCCCCTAACAACAATACACTAGACTCAACCCTCGTGCTGAACAGCCCTACTTTTTCATTTCTCAAAGGAAAAACATCAACCAATTTCTAAAGACTGTTGACGTCTAGTGGAAGCAATAGGAACTGCAAGCAAGTGCCTTAGAAATCTAGATCCACATAGAACACCCATTGAAAAGAGAGTGATCTCAAAACAAAAAAAAACCTGGACGGTTTGTCGTCAGGGTTTAGCCTGCCAAATAAGTTCTGTTATACTCACAGACATTATTTCCAACAGTTTTAGAAACGTCAGAGTGTTTTCTATCCAAATCTACTGATAATATGCATATCCTCGCTTCTGGGCCTGAGTAGCAGGCAGTTTACTTTGGACAAGCTTTTCATCCGGACGTGAAAATACCGCCCCCTAGCCTAGAGAGGTTAAACAGGTCAACATTCACAAGACCTCAGGGCCAGATGGATTAGCAGGATGTGTACTCTGAGCATGCGCTGACCAACTGGCAAATGTCTTCACTGACATTTTCAACCTTTCCCTGTTTGAGTCTGTAATACCAAACATTTTTCAAGCAGACCACCATAGTCCGTCTGTCCAAGAACACTAAGGTAACCTGCTTAAATGACTACCGACCTGTAGCACTCATGTCTGTAGCCATGAAATGCTTTGAAAGGCTGATCATGGCTCACATCAACACCATTATCCCAGAAACCCCAGACCCACTCCAGTTTGCATACCTCCCCAACAGATCCACAGATGATGCAATCACTATTGCACTACACACTGCCATTTCACACCTGGACAAAAGGAACACCTACGTGAGAATGCTATTCATTGACTAAAGCTCAAAACCATAGTGCCCTCAAAGCTCATCACTAAGCTAAGGACCCTGGGACTAAACACCTCCCTCTGCAACTGGATCCTGATCTTCCTGACGGGCCGCCCCCAGGTGGTAAAGGTATGTAACAACACATCCGCCACGCTGATCCTCAACACGGGGGCCTCTCAGGGATGCTTAATCAGTTCCCTCCTGTACTCCCTATTCACTCATGACTGCACGGCCAGGCATGACTCCAACATCATCATTAAGTTTGCTGATTACACAACAGTGGTAGGCCTGATAACCAACAACGATGAGACAGCCTATAGTGAAGAGGTCAGGGACCTGACCGTGTGGTGCAAGGACAACAACATCTCCCTCAACGTGATCAAGACAAAGGAGATGATTGTGGACTACAGGAAAAGGAGCACCGAGTAAGCCCCCATTCTGATCGACGGGGCTGTAGTGGAGCAGGTTGAGAGCTTCAAGTTCATTGGCGTCCAAATCACCAACTAACTAACATGGTTCAAGCACACCAAGACAGTCGTGAAGAGGGCACGACAAAACCTATTCCCCCTCAGGAGACTGAAAAGATTTGCCATGGGTCCTCAGATCCTCAAAAGGTTTTACAGCTGCACCATCAAGAGCAGCCTGACTGGTTGCATCACTGCCTGGTATGGCAGCTGCTCGGCCTCCGACCGCAAGGCACTACAGAGGGTAATGCGTACAGCCCAGTACATCACCGGGGCCAAGCTTTCTACCATCCAGGACGTCTATACCAGGCGGTGTCAGAGGAAGGCCCTAAAAATTGTCAAAGACTCCAGCCACCCTAGTCATAGACTGTTGTCTCTGCTACCTCACGGCAAGTGATACCAGATCGCCAAGTCTTGGTCTAAAGAGGCTTCTAATCAGCTTCTACCCCCAAGCCATAAGACTCCTGAACAGCTAATCGAATGGCTACCCAGACTATTTGCATTGCCCCCCCCCCATCTACACTGCTGCTACTCTCTGTAATATCTATTCATGTTCACTTTAATAACTCTACCTACATGTACATATTACCTCCGATACCTCGACACCAGTGTCCCACTCACATTGACTCTGTACCGGTACCCCCTGTACATAGCACCACTATTGTTATTTACTGCTGCTCTTTAATTATGTTATTTTTATCTCTTACTTTTTTTGTTGGTATTTTCTTAAAACTGCATTGTTTGTTAAGGGCTTGAAAGTAAGCATTTCACTGTAAGGTCTAGACCTGTTGTATTCGGCGCATGTGACTAATACAATTTGGTTTAATTTTGATTTAATTTGTTTATGTATGTTTTGTTGTTTGTTCTTTGCTATAGAGCCAAAAAGATTGGGGAAGTGGTTTATCCATACATCTCCATTTGGATGGATAACTCTTTGTGATGTTGTTTGTTCATTGTTATTGAGCCAAAAAGATTGGGGAAGTGGTTTATCCATACATGTCCATTTGGATGGATAACTCTTTGTGACGTTGTTTGTTTAGAGTTTTCCAATTTTCCCAGAAGTGATTAGAGTCTATGAATTCTTCAATTACTTTGAGCTGATTTCTGACGTGCTGTTCCTTTTTCCCCGTAGTGTATTTCTGTATTTAGTGATTCACCATAGTGAAGGCGTTCACTCAGGCTTTCTGGGTCCCTATGTTGCTGGTTGGATAGGTTTCTCAATTTCTTTCTTAGGTTTTTGCGTTCTTCATTAAACCATTTGTCAGATTTGTTAATTTTCTTAGGTTGTCTGCTTGACATTTTTAGTTTGACAGGGAAGCTGTGAGATCAAATATACTATTTAGATTTTTTTACAGCTAAGTTTACACCTTCACTATTACAGTAAAACATTTTGTCCAGGAAGTTGTCTAAAAGGGATTGAATTTGTTGTTGCCTAAAAGTTTGTTAGATTTCCACACTACTTTCTTTCCGTCAATAGCATTTCTTAATATTATTCAGTTCCTTTGGCTTTGATGCCTCATGATTGCGCACAGCTCTGTTCAAGTAGAGTGTGATTTTGCTGTGATCTGGTAAGGGTGTCAGTGGACTGACTGTGAACACTCTAAGAGACTCTGGGTTGAGGTCAGTGATAAAGTAATCTACAGTACTACTGCCAAGAGATGATCTATAGGTGTACCTATCATAGGACTCCCCTCGAAGTCTACCATTGACTATGTACATACCCAGCTTCCGACAGAGCTGCAGGAGTTGTGACCCATTTTATGTTGGTTAGGTTGTCGTATTTGGGTCAAGGGGAGCATATGGGCGAGGGAATGCTGTCACCTCCAGGTAGGTGTTTGTCCCCCCTGTGTGCTGAGGGTGTCAGGTTCTTGTCCAGTTCTGGCATTTAGGTCACCACAGATTAGTACATGTCCCTGGGCCTGGAAATGGTTGATCTCCCCCTCCTAGATGGAGAAGCTGTCGTCGTTAAAGTATGGGTATTTTACTGGGGGGATATAGGTAGCACACATGAACACATTTCCTTATTAATTTCTAGCCAGATGTTAAATGTTCCTGTTTTGACTAATTTAATAGAGTGGGTTTGGTCTGCTCTTTACCAAATTAGCATATCCCCTGAGTCTCCTCCGCTTCACACATGGTAGTTTGGTGGATGGGACTACAAGATCCCTGTAACCTAGAGGGCAACCAGTGGGTCCGTCTCCTTTATACTATGTTTCTTGTACGATGACAATGTCTGTATTTCCAATTTATTTGATGAAGTCCGGGTTCCTGCTCTTTAGGCCAAAGGCAGATGACCTCAGACCTTGTATATTCCAGGATGAGATAGTAAAAGCTTTGTGTTCCATAGTGTCTAGTGTTGTCTTTGTGTGGTTTAGGTCCAGACCATTACAGTAGGTGAGCAGAGCATGTTGAGCATCTGATGCATACCTCTTAGGTCGCAGGATGGGGCCTGTTGCAGGATGGGGCTTGGGCGGTGTAGCAGTGGGGGTTGGGCCTGTTGCTCTACTTATGGCCTGGGCATATGTCCTGCTGTCATGTCGAGGTCCTTGCCACAGGGGCGGGGGGCATGAGGTGGGAGGAAGGGGCATAGTTCTGATATTGAGGGGTCTATATAGGGTGTGGCCAGGGTTTGCTTGGGGTGGTCATAGCTGGTTGGGGTGTGGCTGGGGATGCTGTGGTCTGGGTGTAGATCCTCTTGGTGTGGGTTCTCTCAGTGCAGGACCTTCAAGAGGGGGTCTTGCAGGTCTGGGAGGGTGTTTCGCAGGTCTGGACGGGGTGTCTGTTGCTCTGTTGCACCTGTGTGAGGTGCTGGGGCTACGGTTGAGGGTGACGTCCTTCAGGGTCCTGGCTAAAGTTGGGATTGCTGCCTTGTTTAGGTGGACCTGGTCTGAAAGGCTGTTCAAGTCCAGGGTGGAGTGGTGGGCCAGGTAGACATTAGGTTTTGAGCCACAGTCTTGCGAAATGCTTGCATTCACCTGCTGTATGGTGGCAGGGTGAAAGTATTTTTGTGGTAGCTTGGTGGAGACAACCACTTGTGAGTTTGGGAAAGTGGAAGAAATGGAAGAAGGCCCACCCTTTCCTGCTGGGCCCTCAGGTCATTAGTGCCCATGTGAATTATGATATGGTTCGGGGACCCTAGTCTGTCTTCTGACAACAGCTCCAGGGCATGCCTAGTGTTTTGGCACCAGAGCTCAGCCACTTTGTGTTTGGGAAAATGTTTACCCTCTTGAATGTATTTGCCCTTTGAGTCGATGAGGAGCACAATCTCTGTTTTTTTGTGTCATTAGTGGATGTGTGTGTGTGTGTGTGTGTGTGGGGGGCGGGGGGGGGGTTGTCAAGATAGCTATTAGGGGAGCTGACAGGAGGGCTGTTAGGAGGGGTGGGGTCTGTTTGGTTTTTGGGGCCTGTGTTGTCTGTCCCATCGTGGTGTTGTGGTCAGGGTCTGAGGTGGGCTGCTCTGCTGGCTTCTCTAGGGGAGTGTCCTGCTCTCTGTTTGTTGTGTCTTTGGCTATGCCTGATTGATTGCTATGACATGCTATTCTATAAAATAATTTCTCCATAATTAATATCACCTGATTGAGCTAATCAGGTAAATGTAATTAACTAGAGAGTCAGGCACCACAAAATAATATTTATAGAGCTGTTATCTTCCGGATAAACTTTTAAAGATTTAGCAATATTTTATATCAATAGCAGTCAACATTAATCGTCATCTTACTTCAGTCTCATATTCTGAAAGTTGTAAATTCTTGGTTATCTGCAAGAATCCTGGCTAACAAGTTGAATCAGCAATACAAAATTGGGTTTAATTATTTATTTACTAAATACCTAACAAATCACACAGAATTACATATACAAAGAATTAATTATACCTGGAGAATTCTTTATGTCATAGGAAACGTCCCTAGCGGGCGGAACAGATATGACAGCTTGTTACACAAAGGAAAAGGGGCGGGGTTTGAGTGAAAGAGTGGGAGACTGGGGACAAAGGGGAGAAGCTGTGCTATCGTAAATACAGTATCTTATGCATTCTAAATTACCGCCCATTTGGAAAAGGAAAATGCAATAAATATTTACTCTGAGCTGCGCTTCAGTAGGTTCGTGGTAGATAGAAGACCGTGTTGCCCAACCGAGTCCTTTGTCCTTTGTCCTTTGAAGAATGTCTCTGGTGGTCACTTGAATAAGTTGTAGTAACGTCGTTGTGTGGTAGAACGCCGTTGTGTAGTAGATGGGATACTCTGTCTGTTCCTTCCTAACCTGCGTTTGCAGCTGCAGTCGCTAACTCAACGGCTAGGAGGTGTCACTTCTGTCGTGAATAAGAGTTCAAAGTTCATACCATTCGCAACCAAAGCTCATGCTGATGTTGGCTTCGTTCTGTAGTTTTTTTGACCTGGCCAAGATAAAGCAAAGCAGTTCGACACATACAACGACACAGAGTTACACATGAAGTAAAACAAACATACAGTCAATAATACAGTATAAACACGTCTATATACGATGTGAGCAAATGAGGTGAGATAATGGAGGTAAAGGCAAAAAAAGGCCATGGTGGCAAAGTAAATACAATATAGCAAGTAAAACACTGGAATGGTAGATTTGCAATGGAGGAATGTGCAAAGTAGAAATAAAAATAATGGGGTGCAAAGGAGCAAAATAAATAAATAAATTAAATACAGTAGGGAAAGAGGTAGTTGTTTGGGCTAAAATATAGGTGGGCTATGTACAGGTGCAGTAATCTGTGAGCTGCTCTGACAGTTGGTGCTTAAAGCTAGTGAGGGAGATAAGTGTTTCCAGTTTCAGTGCTTTTTGTAGTTCGTTCCAGTAATTGGCAGCAGAGAACTGGAAGGAGAGGCGGCCAAAGAAAGAATTGGTTTTGGGGGTGACTAGAGAGATATACCTGCTGGAGCGTGTGCTACAAGTGGGAGATGCTATGGTGACCAGCGAGCTGAGATAAGGGGGACTTTACCTAGCAGGGTCTTGTAGATGACATGGAGCCAGTGGGTTTGGCGACGAGTATGAAGCGAGGGCCAGCCAACGAGAGCGTACAGGTCGCAATGGTGGGTAGTATATGGGGCTTTGGTGACAAAACGGATTGCACTGTGATAGACTGCATCCAATTTGTTGAGTAGGGTATTGGAGGCTATTTTGTAAATGACATCGCCAAAGTCGAGGATTGGTAGGATGGTCAGTTTTACAAGGGTATGTTTGGCAGCATGAGTGAAGGATGCTTTGTTGCGAAATAGGAAGCCAATTCTAGATTTAACTTTGGATTGGAGATATTTGATATGGGTCTGGAAGGAGAGTTTACAGTCTAACCAGACACCTAAGTATTTGTAGTTGTCCACGTATTCTAAATTAGAGCCGTCCAGAGTAGTGATGTTGGACAGTGTTGTGGAAATAATCAGAATTTGTTTGTAACATAGGTAAGATGTTTTATATTCATCATATGTTTGTAAGTTACTTCTCATCAGAATGGTATTTTTGTATAATATTGTGGCGGGGTTGCAGTTATCTGTTCTATGTCAAGACTAAGTTGCATGGGCCGCAGATGTGTAAACATATCTTTTGCTCCACTATGTGTTTGCCAGTCACACCCTACGTTTCTCATCGGGGAAAAGGAGGATGGCAGTGTCTGGAATCATTCTCATGCTCCCTTTTATCTTAACCTATAGCCTCACTCTCCTCTCCGTGAGCTTGTCCAGGATTGGTTGTATTTAGAATTGGTTGTATCTAAATGACAATTTGATATATGCATGTTGATATGGAGGATTGGTTTATGGTTCTGAGTTTGAGAAAGGAGACAAAACTGAACGATAATTTATAGCCAACTCTGTCTTCTTTGGGGATACTCCTCTCTGAAGTAAAGTCTTTCTTTGTGTAAGTTCCTGGGACCTGTGGATTGTCATGTCATCTAGGGGGGGTGGATCTTCGCTATAAAGGATCCCATTTGCCATTGTGGGGGGGCTCTCAACTTTTGAGTAGAGATACTGAACGGTTGAGAGTCACAGAAAATGCTATAGAGCTCATATAATTAAAGATGGACTTTGATAACTAACTCTGACTTGTGTGTGTGGTTTGCTCCCATGATTTGGTAAATAGAGGAAATTTCCATGACATTAGGCGGGCAGGTGCGGGTAGCGATCGGTTGAAGAGCATGCATTTAGTTTTACTTGTATTTAAGAGCAATTGGAGGCCACGGAAGGAGAGTTGTATGGCATTGAAGCTTGCCTGGAGAGTTGTTAACACAGTGTCCAAAGAAGGGCCAGAAGTATACAGAATGGTGTCGTCTGCGTAAAGGTGGATCAGAGACTCACCAGCAGCAAGAGCGACCTCATTGATGTATACAGAGAAGAGAGTCGGTCCAAGAATTGAACCCTGATGCACCCCCATAGAGACTGCTAGAGGTCCGGACAGCAGACCCTCCGATTTGACACACTGAACTCTATCAGAGAAGTAGTTGGTGAACCAGTCGAGGCAATCATTTGAGAAACCAAGGCTGTCGAGTCTACCGATGAGGATGTGGTGATTGACAGAGTCGAAAGCCTTGGCCAGATCAATGAACACGGCTGCACAGTAATGTTTCTTATCGATGGCGGTTAAGATATCGTTTAGGACCTTGAGCGTGGCTGAGGTGCACCCATGACCAGCTCTGAAACCAGATTGCATAGCAGAGAAGGTATGGTGAGATTCGAAATGGTCGGTAATCTGTTTGTTGACTTGGCTTTCGAAGACCTTAGAAAGGCATGGTTGTCATGTCTTGTTATGTCTGTTCCTGTCCTTTCTCTTCACTCTGTCTCTCTCTGCTGGTCTTTTTAGGTTACCTTCTCTGTCTCTCATTCTTCAGCTGTTCTACATCTCCCCTAACTAGCTCATTCACTCCTTCTCACCTGTTCTCTCTTCCCCTCTGATTAGGTCTCTATTTCTCTCTCTGTTCCTGCTACTTTCAGTGTCTGATTCTTGTTTGTGTTTTTGATGCCAGAAGCAAGCTGTCGTCCCGTTTGCTTCCACCTTGTCCTATCCTGTCGGAGTCCGCCTGGCAGGTGCATCCTGCATTATACTAACGTTCTTTTTGTTCCATTGACTACGTTGGAAGAGGATTTATGCCATTCCTGTTTTTCATTAAAGAACTCTGTTTTCTGTTAAAACCGCTTTTGGGTCTTCACTCAAGTACATAACAGAAGAATCAGACCAAGAATGGACCCAGCGGCTCCGGACCCTTTTCACTCCGCCGTCGAGATCCAGGGAGCGATGCTAGGCAGACACGAGGAGGAATTGTCTGCTGCTCGACATGCCGTTGAAACCCTGGCCGTCCAAGTCTCCGACCTCACAAGACAGGTTCACCAACTCCACCTCGATCCACCGCCCACTTCCAGGGTTTCCGAGTCTCCGGAGCCCAGGATCAACAACCCGCCGTGTTACTCTGGGGAGCCCACTGAGTGCCGCTCATTCCTCACTCAGTGTGATGTGGTGTTCTCTCTCCAGCCCAACACTTACTCCAGGATCGCAGCCCGCATCGCCTACGTCATTTCTCTCCTTACCGGACGGGCGCGTGAGTGGGGCACGGCAATCTGGGAGGCGAGGGCTGAGTGTATTAACCAGTATCAGGACTTTAAGGAGGAGATGATACGGGTTTTTGACCGTTCTGTTTTTGGGGAGGAGGCTTCCAGGGCCCTGTCTTCCCTATGTCAGGGGAATCGATCCATAACGGATTATTCTATTGAGTTTCGCACTCTCGCTGCCTCTAGTGACTGGAACGAGCCGGCTTTGCTCGCTCGTTTTCTGGAGGGTCTCCTCGTCGAGGTTAAGGATGAGATCCTCTCCCGGGAGGTTCCTTCCAGTCTGGACTCCTTAATAGCTCTCGCTATTCGCATAGAGCGACGGTTTGATCTTCGTCGCCGAGCTCGTGGAAAGGAACTCGCGTTCTCCGTTGCTCCCCTCTCCACATCACTGCCACCTGCCGCATCACTGCCACCCTCCTCCGCCGGCTCGGATGCTGAGCCTATGCAGCTGGGGGGTATCCGCATCTCGGCCAAGGAGAAGGAACGGAGAATCACCAATCGCCTCTGTCTCTACTGCGGCTCCGCTGGTCATTTTGTCACCTCATGTCCAGTAAAAGCCAGAGCTCATCAGTAAGAGGAGGGCTACTGGTGAGCGCAACTACTCAGGCCTCTCCTTCTGGATCACGCACTACCTTTCCGGTCCATCTCCGCTGGCCCGGTTCATCTGCTTCCTGCAGTGCCTTGATAGACTCTGGGGCGGAGGGCTGTTTTATGGACGAGACCTGGGCTCGGGAACATGACATTCCTCTCAGACAGTTAGGGGAGCCCACGGCCTTGTTCGCTTTAGATGGTAGTTCTCTCCCCAAGATTCAGCGTGAGACGCTGCCTTTAACCCTCACTGTCTCTGGTAATCATAGCGAAACCATTTCTTTTTTAATTTTTCGTTCACCTTTTACACCTGTTGTTTTGGGTCATCCCTGGCTAGTGCGCCATAACCCTTCTATTAATTGGTCTAGTAATACTATCCTATCCTGGAATGTTTCTTGTCATGTGACCTGTTTAATGTCTGCTATCCCTCCTGTTTCCTCTGTCTCTTCTTCACAGGAGGAGCCTGGCGATTTGACAGGGGTGCCGGAGGAGTATCACGATCTGCGCACGGTGTTCAGTCGTTCCAAGGCCACTTCTCTCCCTCCACACCGGTCGTATGACTGTAGTATTGATCTCCTTCCGGGAACTACTCCCCCCGGGGTAGATTATACTCTCTGTCGGCTCCCGAACGTAAGGCTCTCGAGGATTATTTGTCGGTTTCGCTCGACGCCGGTACCATAGTCTCCTCCTCCTCTCCCGCCGGAGCGGGGTTTTTTGTTCAGAAGAAGGACGGGTCCCTGCGCCCATGCGTGGATTATCGAGGGCTGAATGACATAACAGTTAAGAATCGTTATCCGCTTCCTCTTATGTCTTCAGCCTTCGAGATCCTGCAGGGAGCCAGGTTTTTCACCAAATTGGACCTTCGTAACGCCTACCATCTCGTGCGCATCAGGGAGGGGGACGAGTGGAAGACGGCGTTTAACACTCCGTTAGGGCACTTTGAATACCGGGTTCTTCCTTTCGGCCTCGTTAACGCTCCAGCTGTCTTTCAGGCACTAGTTAACGACGTCCTGAGAGACATGCTGAACATTTTTGTTTTCGTTTACATGGACGATATCCTGATTTTTTCACCGTCTCTCTCGATTCATGTTCAGCACGTGCGACGCGTCCTCCAGCGCCTTTTGGAGAACTGTCTTTATGTGAAGGCTGAGAAGTGCACTTTTCATGCCGCCTCTGTCCCTTTTCTCGGTTCCATTATTTCCGCTGAGGGCATTAAGATGGATCCCGCTAAGGTCCAGGCTGTCATTGATTGGCCCGTTCCTAAGTCACGCGTCGAGCTGCAGCGCTTTCTGGGCTTCGCTAATTTCTATCGTCGTTTCATCCGTAATTTCGGTCAGGTGGCAGCTCCCCTCACTGCCCTTACTTCTGTTAAGACGTGCTTTAAGTGGTCCGTTTCCGCCCAGGGAGCTTTTGATCTTCTTAAGAATCGTTTTACATCCGCACCTATTCTTGTTACACCTGACATCTCTAGTCAGTTTGTTGTTGAGGTTGACGCGTCAGAGGTGGGCGTGGGAGCCATTCTTTCTCAGCGCTCTCTCTCTGACGGCAAGGTCCATCCTTGCGCGTTTTTCTCTCATCGCTTATCGCCATCAGAACGTAACTATGATGTTGGTAATCGCGAACTGCTCGCCATCCGCTTAGCCCTAGGCGAATGGCGACAGTGGTTGGAGGGGGCGACCGTTCCTTTTGTCGTTTGGACTGACCATAGGAACCTTGAGTACATCCGTTCAGCCAAACGACTTAATGCGCGTCAGGCTCGTTGGGCTCTGTTTTTCGCTCGTTTCGAGTTTGTTATTTCTTATCGTCCGGGCTCAAAAACACCAAGCCTGATGCTTTATCTCGTCTCTTCAGTTCTTCTGAGGTCTCCACCGACCCCGAGGGATTCTCCCTGAGGGGCGTGTTGTCGGGTTGACTGTCTGGGGAATTGAGAGGCAGGTAAAGCAAGCACTCGCTCACACTCCGTCGCCGCGAGCTTGTCCTAGGAACCTTCTGTTCGTTCCCGTTCCTACTCGTCCGGCCGTTCTTCAGTGGGCCCACTCTGCCAAGTTAGCCGGCCACCCCGGCGTTCGGGGTACGCTCGCTTCCATTCGCCAGCGTTTCTGGTGGCCCACTCGGGAACGTGACGCGCGTCGTTTGTCGCCGCTTGTTCGGTCTGCGCGCAGACTAAATCTGGGAACTCTCCTCCTGCCGGCCGTCTCAGACCGCTTCCCATTCCCTCTCGACCGTGGTCTCACATCGCTTTAGATTTTATCACCGGACTGCCTTCATCAGCGGGGAAGACAGTTATTCTTACGGTTGTCGATAGATTCTCTAAGGCGGCTCATTTCATTCCTCTCGATAAGCTCCCTTCTGCTAAGGAGACGGCTCAGATCATTATCGAGAATGTTTTCCGAATTCATGGCCTTCCGTCTGACGTCGTTTCCGACAGAGGCCCGCAGTTCACGTCTCAATTTTGGAGGGAGTTTTGCCGTTTGATTGGGGCTTCCGTCAGTCTCTCGTCCGGCTTTCATCCCCAGTCTAACGGCCAAGCCGAACGGGCCAATCAGACTGTTGGTCGCATTTTACGCAGTCTTTCTTTCATAACCCTGCGTCTTGGTCAGAACAGCTCCCTGGGCAGAGTACGCCCACAACTCGCTTCCCTCGTCTGCTACCGGTCTATCTCCTTTTCAGAGTAGCCTCGGGTACCAGCCTCCGCTGTTCTCATCTCAGCTCGCCGAGTCCTGCGTTCCCTCCGCTCAGGCTTTTGTCCAGCGTTGCGAGCGCACCTGGAAGGGGGTCAGGTCGTCACTTTGCCGTAATAGGGCGCAGACTGTGAGGGCCGCTAATAAGCGTAGGACCAAGAGTCCTAGATATTGTTGCGGTCAGAGAGTATGGCTCTCCACTCAGAACCTTCCCCTTAAGACAGCTTCTCGCAAGTTGGCCCCGCGGTTCATTGGTCCGTTCCGTATTTCTCAGGTCATTAATCCTGTCGCAGTGCGACTTCTTCTCCCGCGCTATCTTCGTCGCGTTCACCCGGTCTTCCATGTCTCCTGTGTTAAGCCCGTTCTTCGCGCCCCCGCTCGTGGCCCCCCCCCATCCTTGTCGAGGGCGCACCCATCTACAGGGTTCGTAAGATTTTGGACATGCGCCCTCGGGGTCGTGGTCATCAGTACCTAGTGGATTGGGAGGGGTACGGTCCTGAGGAGAGGAGTTGGGTTCCCTCTCGGGACGTGCTGGACCGTTCGCTGATCGATGATTTCCTCCGTTGCCGCCAGGTTTCCTCCTCGAGTGCGCCAGGAGGCGCTCGGTGAGTGGGGGGTACTGTCATGTCTTGTTATGTCTGTTCCTGTCCTTTCTCTTCACTCTGTCTCTCTCTGCTGGTCTTTTTAGGTTACCTTCTCTGTCTCTCATTCTTCAGCTGTTCTACATCTCCCCTAACTAGCTCATTCACTCCTTCTCACCTGTTCTCTCTTCCCCCTCTGATTAGGTCTCTATTTCTCTCTCTGTTCCTGCTACTTTCAGTGTCTGATTCTTGTTTGTGTTTTTGATGCCAGAAGCAAGCTGTCGTCCCGTTTGCTTCCACCTTGTCCTATCCTGTCGGAGTCCGCCTGGCAGGTGCATCCTGCATTATACTAACGTTCTTTTTGTTCCATTGACTACGTTGGAAGAGGATTTATGCCATTCCTGTTTTTCATTAAAGAACTCTGTTTTCTGTTAAAACCGCTTTTGGGTCTTCACTCAAGTACATAACAATGGTAGGATAGATATAGGTCTGTAGCAGTTTGGGTCAAGAGTGTCCCCCCCTTTGAAGAGGGGGATGACCGCAGCTGCTTTCCAATCTTTGGGGATCTCAGACGGCACGAAAGAGAGGTTGAATAGGCTAGTAATAGGGGTGGCAACAATTTCGGCAGATAATATTAGAAAGAAAGGGTCCAGATTGTCTAGCCCGGCTGATTTGTAGGGGTCCAGATTTTGCAGCTCTTTCAGAACATCAGCTGAACGGATTTTTGAGAAGGAGAAATGGGGAAGGCTTGGGCGAGTTGCTGTGGGGAGTGCAGTGCTGTTGACCGGGGTAGGAGTAGCCAGGTGGAAAGCATGGCCAGCCGTAGGAAAATGCTTATTGAAATTCTCAATTATGGTGGATTTATCAGTGGTGACAGTGTTTCCTATCTTCAGTGCAGTGGGCAGCTGGGAGGAGGTGTTCTTATTCTCCATGGACTTTACAGTGTCCCAGAACTTTTTTGAGTTAGTGTTGCAGGAAGCAAATTTCTGCTTGAAAAAGCTAGCCTTGGCTTTTCTAACTGCCTGTGTATAATGGTTTCTAGCTTCCCTGAACAGCTGCATATCACGGGGGCTGTTCGATGCTAATGCAGAACGCCATAGGATGTTTTTGTGTTGGTTAAGGGCAGTCAGGTCTGGGGAGAACCAAGGGCTATATCTGTTCCTGGTTCTAAATTTCTTGAATGGGGCATGTTTATTTAAGATGGTTAGGAAGGCATTTAAAAAAATATCCAGGCATCCTCTACTGACGGGATGAGATCAATATCCTTCCAGGATACCCCGGCCAGGTCGATTAGAAAGGCCTGCTCGCTGAAGTGTTTCAGGGAGCGTTTTACAGTGATGAGTGGAGGTCGTTTGACCGCTGACCCATTACGGATGCAGGCAATGAGGCAGTGATCGCTGAGATCTTGGTTGAAGACAGCAGAGGTGTATTTAGAGGGCAAGTTGGTTAGGATGATATCTATGAGGGTGCCCGTGTTTAATGCTTTGGGGAGGTACCTGGTAGGTTTATTGATAATTTGTGTGAGATTGAGGGCATCAAGTTTAGATTGTAGGATAGCTGAGGTGTTAAGCATGTTCCAGTTTAGGTTGCCTAGCAGCACAAGCTCTGAAGATAGATGGGGGGCAATCAGTTCACATATGGTGTCCAGAGCACAGCTGGGGGCAGAGGGTGGTCTATAGCAGACTGCAACGGTGAGAGACTTGTTTTTAGAGAGGTGGATTTTTAAAAGTAGAAGTTCAAATTGTTTGGGTACAGACCTGGATAGTAGGACAGAACTCTGCAGGCTATCTTTGCAGTAGATTGCAACACCGCCCCCTTTGGCAGTTCTATCTTGTCTGAAAAGGTTGTAGTTTGGAATTAAAATTTCAGATGTTTTGGTAGTCTTCCTAAGCCAGGATTCAGACACAGCTAGAACATCCGGGTTGGCAGAGTGTGCTAAAGCAGTGAATAGAACAAACTTAGGGAGGAGGCTTCTAATGTTAACATGCATGAAACCAAGGCTATTACGGTTACAGAAGTCGTCAAAAGAGACCGCTTGGGGAATAGGAGTGGAGCTAGGCACTGCAGGGCCTGGATTCACCTCTACATCGCCAGAGGAACAGAGGAGTAGGATAAGGGTGCGGCTGAAAGCAATAAGAATTGGACGTCTAGAACGTCTGGAACAGAGAGTAAAAGGAGGTTTCTGGGGGTGATAAAATAGCATCAAGGTATAATGTACAGACAAAGGTATGGTAGGATGTGAATACAGTGGAGGTAAACCTATGTATTGAGTGATGAAGAGAGAGATATTGTCTCTAGAAACATCATTGAAACCATGAGATGTCATTGCATGTGTGGGTGGTGGAACTAATAGGTTGGATAAGGTATGGTGAGCAGGACTAGAGGCTCTACAGTGAAATAAGCCAATAAACACTAACCAGAACAGCAATGGACAAGGCATATTGACATCAAGGAGAGGCATGCTTAGTCGAGTGATCAAAAGGGTCCGGAGAGTGGAGAGGTTGGTTGGGGGTCACGGCGATTTAGACAGCTAGCCAGGCCATCGGTAGCAAGCTAGTATAGGATGGACGTCTGTTATTAGCCACCTCTTGCGTTCCGTCAGTAGATTAGTGGGGTTCCGTGTGGTAGAGGGGATTAATCCAAATCACACAACAACAACAAAAATAAAAACAATAGATATAGCTAGAGGCCCAAGAAGAAGAAAAAAAATATAACAATAACAATAAAAATAAATAAATAAATTGTCTGATTGTCTATTCAGATAGCAGCCGATAAGACAGCTAATGGCTAGCAGGCCGCAGATGGGCGCCCAGGCAAAGTTGCGACGGAATGACCAGCAGGATAACTCCGACGGGTAGATAACGTCGGCAGTCCAGCCGTGAAGGCCTGGTTTGGGCTCCGCGTAGGCAGCAAAACGGGTCCGGATAGGTGACCGCAGACCAGGAGTGATTGATGGAACTCCTCAGCTGGCTAGCTCCGGAATCAACGAAAGGTTTAACTAGCTTCTGATTAGCTTTTGGATTAGCTTCTGGCTAGCTTCTGGCTAGTTTCTGGCTAGCTTCTGACCTAGCTTGTGATTAGCTTCTGGATTAGCTCCTGGCTAGCTCCTGGCTAGCTTCTGGCTAGCTCCTGGCAAGCTTCTGGCTAGTTTCTGGCTAGCTTCTTGGAATTTTTTTCTAATACTTTTTATAATTTTTTATAAATATAAATTGGTGAGGCGGGTTGCAGGAGAGTGTTTTGAGGATGAGTTTAGGACCATGCCTGAGGACCACCATCTGAGCCCTAGGACCATGCCTCAGGACTACCTGTCTTCATGATTCCTTGCTGTCCCCAGTCCACCTGGCCGTGCTGCTGCTCCAGTTTCAACCCTCCAGTTTCAAGCCCTTCTTACAGCAGCTGATGTCACAAAGTGCTGTACAGAAACCCAGTCTAAAACCCCAAACAGCAAGTAATGCAGGTGTAGTAGCACGGTGACTAGGAAAAACTCCCTATAAAGGCCGGAACCTAGAAAGAAACCTAGAGAGGAACCAGGATATGAGGGGTGGCCAGTCCTCTTCTGGCTGTACTGGGTAGAGAGGAACCTGGCTCTGAGGGGTGGCCAGTCCTCTTCTGGCTGTGCCAGGTAGAGAGGATCCAGGCTATGAGTGGTGGCCAGTCCTCTTCTGGCTGTGCCGGGTAGAGAGGAATCAGGTTATGTGGGGTGGCCAGTCCTCTTCTGGCTGTGCCGGGTGGAGATTAAAGCAGAACATGGCCAAGATGTTCAAATGTTCATAGATGACAGCAGGGTCAAATAATAATAATCACAGTGGTTGTAGAGGGTGCAACAGATCAGCACCTCAGGACTAAATGTCAGTTGGCTTTTCATAGCCGATCATTCAGAGTATCTCTACCACTCCTGCTGTCTCTAGAGAGTTGACAACAGCAGCTTTGGGACAGGTAGCACGTCAGGTGAACAGGTCAGGGTTCCGTAGCCGCAGGCAGAACAGTTGAAACTGGAGCAGCAGCACGGCCAGGTGAACAGGTCAGGGTTCCGTAGCCGCAGGCAGAACAGTTGAAACTGGAGCAGCAGCACGGCCAGGTGAACAGGTCAGGGTTCCGTAGCCGCAGGCAGAACAGTTGAAACTGGAGCATTACACTTACAAAAGTTCCAAAATAATAAAGAGATTTCAAATGTCATATTCCAGATTTTTACAATCACTTTGGCACTAATTTCGGAACCTTGATACCATTTTTCAAAACTCTAGATACAATACACATAAAACTAAGATCATTTGTTCATTGAACTAAAATCACCTGTTCAAAATGACACAACTTAACATCAAAGTATTACCATTTCAAAATGCAATTCACACATGACATCTGAAATGACTGTCTATTCATTTCATTACAATGATCTAACTATCAATTGATACAAATGCTCAAAAAGTAACTATTGCATTACTCTTAATGCATAGTTTTATGGAAACTGACAAACAAAATTCCATGTTTAGGTCATGAAAGTTTCAGGATAACGAGATCCATTGACACCAATTACCGTGGAACATGAACCAATAATGACTACATTCTCTATGGATGTAATATTTCATCAACATTCTTTATCGGACACTGTTTCTATGGTCCCATGTTCCTCTTTTCCAGACCATGTTTTCAGATTTGACATTACCGGCCACTTTATTAGGTACACCTATCTAGTACTGGGTTGGGCCCCCTTTTGTCACCACAACAGCCTGAATTATTCATGGTGTTGTACGTTAAGAGATGCCCTTCTGCACACCACTGTTTTAAACAGCTGTTATTTGAGCATTGGTGGCCTTTTTATTAGCTTGAATGAGTCTGGACATTCTCCTCTGACCTCTCTCATTAACAAGGTGGTTTTGCCCACAGAACTGCCGCTCACTGAATGTGTTTTGTTCAACGCACAATTCTCTGTAAACTCTAGAGACTGTAGTGCATAAAAATACCAGGAAGGCAGCTGTTTCTGAGATGCTGGAATCACCATGTGTGGCATCAACAATCATACCATGGTCAAAGTTGCTTAGATTATTCATCTTGCCTGTTCTAATGTTTGGTCGAACAACATCTAAAGCTCTCTACTCTATATACTTTACATATTGAGTTGCAGGCAGCCACATGATTCGCTGTTCGAATGTAACCTTTCTTGATGAGCTAAATCAGGTCTGTAGAGCTGAAGGCATGACCTATGTCATTGTGTGGGATAATGTCAGGTTCCACCATGCTCAAATGGTGCAAGCATGGTTTCAGGCCCATCCACAATTTACCACCCTGTGCTTACCCCCATACTCTCCTTTCCTTAACCCGATTGAGGAATTTTTCTCCACATGGAGGTGGAAGGTATATGATAGACGCCTTCACGAACAAGCCATCCTTCTCCAGGCCATGGATGACACATGCAATGACTTCCCGGCAGACCAGTGTCAGGCCTGGATTCACCATGCCCGAAGATTCTTCCCAAGATGTTTGGCTAATGAAAACATCCATTGTGATGTGGATGAGAACCTGTGGCCAAATTCACAAGACAGGGTTGATGGAAATATAGAAGTACAGTAATCAATCTTTTGTTTAGCTTTTTACAGTAAACCAGGTGAGGAACACTGCAGTTGATGTTTTACAGTAAGCCATTTGAGGAACACTGCAGTGATGTTTTACAGTAAGCCAGGTGAGGAACACTGCAGTGATGTTTTACAGTAAGCCAGGTGAGGAACACTGCAGTGATGTTTTACAGTAAGCCAGGTGAGGAACACTGCAGTGATGTTTTACAGTAAGCCAGGTGAGGAACACTGCAGTGATGTTTTACAGTAAGCCAGGTGAGGAACACTGCAGTGATGTTTTACAGTAAGCCAGGTGAGGAACACTGCAGTGATGTTTTACAGTAAGCCAGGTGAGGAACACTGCAGTGATGTTTTACAGTAAGCCAGGTGAGGAACACTGCAGTGATGTTTTACAGTAAGCCAGGTGAGGAACACTGCAGTGATGTTTTACAGTAAGCCAGGTGAGGAACACTGCAGTGATGTTTTACAGTAAGCCAGGTGAGGAACACTGCAGTGATGTTTTACAGTAAGCCAGGTGAGGAACACTGCAGTTGACCTTTAACTGTTTTTTCTTTTTTTGAGGCTATTATTTTTGCTTTGATTCAAAGAAACCTATGTTGTGATTTTATTGTTTCATCAATAAATGTCAGATTTTGTTCAATGATTTCACTGTGTCTATAGTATTCTCTCTACTAGTCCTTTTACAGTGATGTAGTACCATAATGAAACATGTATCATATATTTTGTACTACAATATTTAATGATTGGACGAACAACTACACAGTTAAACTTTTGGTATCTTGTGTGTGGGTGAGCTAAATGAATGTTCCTATAGTATTTCATGATAAATGAGTTATTTGAACCAATGATTCTGCAAGTGCAAGGTTTCTTTAAAGATGTGAATGCACACTGCAATGTTTTGAACCATGGACAGACTGTGTTACAAGTGATGACCATTTTGAGTTTGTGTCTAGAGTTTTGAAAAATGACCACAAGGTTCTGAAATTAGTGCCAAAGTGATTGTTAAAAACTATGTATTTTTACAGTGTTGTAATGATGTGCAAATAGTTTAAGTACGAAAGGGAAAATAAATAAACATAAAAATTGGTATTTACAAAGGTGTTTGTTCTTCACTGTTTGCCCTTTTCTTGTGGCAACAGATCACAAATCTCTCTCTTTTTCTCCCTCTTGCCCTCTCTCCTCCCCAAGTCCATCTCTGTAGTGACGAAGATCTGTATTATTCATAGATGTAGGAAGACAGAAGTGAGGTTATTTTATTCTGTTCTCCTCCTGCTCTCCCATGAGACAATACAGCCCTCCCAGACATACAGAGACAAACAACCCTCCCAGACAGACTGAGACAAACAGCCCTCCCAGAGAGACAGAGACAATACAGCCCTCCCAGACAGACAGAGACAAACAGCCCTCCCAGACAGACATAGACAAACAGCCCTCCCAGACAGACAGAGACAAACAGCCCTCCCAGACAGACAGAGACAATACAGCCCTCCCAGACAGACAGAGACAATACAGCCCTCCCAGACAGACAGAGACAATACAGCCCTCCCAGAGAGACAGAGACAATACAGCCCTCCCAGACAGACAGAGACAAACAGCCCTCCCAGACAGACAGAGACAATACAGCCCTCCTAGACAGACAGAGACAGACAGCCCTCCCAGACAGACAGAGACAAACAGCCCTCCCAGACAGACAGAGACAATACAGCCCTCCCAGAGAGACAGAGACAATACAGCCCTCCCAGACAGACAGAGACAAACAGCCCTCCCAGACAGACAGAGACAATACAGCCCTCCCAGACAGACAGAGACAAACAGCCCTCCCAGAGAGACAGAGACAATACAGCCCTCCCAGAGAGACAGAGACAAACAGCCCTCCCAGACAGACAGAGACAATACAACCCTCCCAGAGAGACAGAGACAATACAGCCCTCCCAGAGAGACAGAGACAAACAGCCCTCCCAGACAGACAGAGACAAACAGCCCTCCCAGACAGACAGAGACAATACAACCCTCCCAGACAGACAGAGACAAACAGCCCTCCCAGACAGACAGAGACAATACAGCCCTCCCAGACAGACAGAGACAAACAGCCCTCCCAGACAGACAGAGACAATACAGCCCTCCCAGACAGACAGAGACAAACAGCCCTCCCAGACAGACAGAGACAAACAGCCCTCCCAGACAGACAGAGACAATACAACCCTCCCAGACAGACAGAGACAAACAGCCCTCCCAGACAGACAGAGACAAACAGCCCTCCCAGACAGACAGAGACAATACAGCCCTCCCAGACAGACAGAGACAATACAGCCCTCCCAGACAGACAGAGACAATACAGCCCTCCTAGACAGACAGAGACAAACAGCCCTCCCAGACAGACAGAGACAAACAGCCCTCCTAGCCAGACAGAGACAATACAGCCCTCCCAGACAGACATAGACAACACAGCCCTCCCAGACAGACAGAGACAATACAGCCCTCCCGGACAGACAGAGACAAACAGCCCTCCCAGAGAGACAGAGACAATACAGCCCTCCTAGACAGACATAGACAACACAGCCCTCCTAGACAGACAGAGACAAACATCCCCAGACAGAGACAATACAACCCTCCCAGACAGACAGAGACAATACTGCCCTCCCAGACAGACAGAGACAAACAGCCCTCCCAGACAGACAGAGACAAACAGCCCTCCTAGACAGACAGAGACAATACAGCCCTCCTAGACAGACAGAGACAAACAGCCCTCCTAGACAGACAGAGACAATACAGCCCTCCTAGACAGACAGAGACAATACAGCCCTCCTAGACAGACAGAGACAAACAGCCCTCCCAGAGAGACAGAGACAATACAGCCCTCCTAGACAGACATAGACAACACAGCCCTCCTAGACAGACAGAGACAAACATCCCCAGACAGAGACAATACAACCCTCCCAGACAGACAGAGACAATACTGCCCTCCTAGACAGACAGAGACAAACAGCCCTCCCAGACAGACAGAGACAAACAGCCCTCCCAGACAGACATAGACAAACAGCCCTCCTAGACAGACAGAGACAAACAGCCCTCCTAGCCAGACAGAGACAAACAGCCCTCCCAGACAGACATAGACAACACAGCCCTCCCAGACAGACAGAGACAAACATCCCCAGACAGAGACAATACAACCCTCCTAGACAGACAGAGACAAACAGCCCTCCCAGACAGACAGAGACAAACAGCCCTCCCAGACAGACAGAGACAAACAGCCCTCCCAGACAGACAGAGACAAACAGCCCTCCTAGACAGACAGAGACAAACAGCCCTCCCAGACAGACAGAGACAAACAGCCCTCCTAGACAGACAGAGACAAACAGCCCTCCCAGACAGACAGAGACAAACAGCCCTCCCAGACAGACAGAGACAAACAGCCCTCCTAGACAGACAGAGACAAACAGCCCTCCCAGACAGACAGAGACAAACAGCCCTCCCAGACAGACAGAGACAAACAGCCCTCCCAGAGAGACAGAGACAATACAGCCCTCCCAGAGAGACAGAGACAATACAGCCCTCCTAGACAGACAGAGACAAACATCCCCAGACAGAGACAATACAACCCTCCTAGACAGACAGAGACAAACAGCCCTCCCAGAGAGACAGAGACAATACAGCCCTCCCAGAGAGACAGAGACAATACAGCCCTCCTAGACAGACAGAGACAAACATCCCCAGACAGAGACAATACAACCCTCCTAGACAGACAGAGACAAACAGCCCTCCCAGACAGACAGAGACAAACAGCCCTCCCAGACAGACAGAGACAAACAGCCCTCCCAGAGAGACAGAGACAATACAGCCCTCCCAGAGAGACAGAGACAATACAGCCCTCCTAGACAGACAGAGACAAACATCCCCAGACAGAGACAATACAACCCTCCTAGACAGACAGAGACAAACAGCCCTCCCAGACAGACAGAGACAAACAGCCCTCCCAGAGAGACAGAGACAATACAGCCCTCCCAGACAGACATAGACAACACAGCCCTCCTAGACAGACAGAGACAAACATCCCCAGACAGAGACAATACAACCCTCCCAGACAGACAGAGACAATACTGCCCTCCTAGACAGACAGAGACAAACAGCCCTCCCAGACAGACAGAGACAAACAGCCCTCCCAGACAGACAGAGACAATACAGCCCTCCCAGACAGACAGAGACAAACAGCCCTCCTAGACAGACAGAGACAATACAGCCCTCCCAGACAGACAGAGACAAACAGCCCTCCCAGAGAGACAGAGACAAAACAGCCCTCCCAGACAGACAGAGACAAACAGCCCTCCCAGACAGACAGAGACAAACAGCCCTCCCAGACAGACAGAGACAAACAGCCCTCCCAGACAGACAGAGACAAACAGCCCTCCCAGACAGACAGAGACAAACAGCCCTCCCAGACAGACAGAGACAAACAGCCCTCCCAGACAGACAGAGACAAACAGCCCTCCCAGACAGACAGAGACAATACAGCCCTCCCAGACAGACAGAGACAAACAGCCCTCCCAGACAGACAGAGACAAACAGCCCTCCCAGACAGACAGAGACAAACAGCCCTCCCAGACAGACAGAGACAATACAGCCCTCCCAGACAGACATAGACAATACAACCCTCCCAGACAGACAGAGACAAAACAGCCCTCCCAGACAGACATAGACAATACAACCCTCCCAGACAGACAGAGACAAAACAGCCCTCCCAGACAGACATAGACAATACAGCCCTCCCAGACAGACAGAGACAAACAGCCCTCCCAGACAGACAGAGACAAACAGCCCTCCCAGACAGACAGAGACAAACAGCCCTCCCAGACAGACAGAGACAATACAGCCCTCCCAGACAGACATAGACAATACAGCCCTCCCAGACAGACAGAGACAATACAGCCCTCCTAGACAGACAGAGACAAACAGCCCTCCTAGCCAGACAGAGACAAACAGCCCTCCCAGACAGACATAGACAAAACAGCCCTCCTAGACAGACATAGACAAAACAGCCCTCCCAGACAGACAGAGACAATACAGCCCTCCCAGACAGACAGAGACAAAACAGCCCTCCTAGACAGACAGAGACAAACAGCCCTCCTAGCCAGACAGAGACAAACAGCCCTCCCAGACAGACAGAGACAATACAGCCCTCCCAGACAGACAGAGACAATACAGCCCTCCCAGAGAGACAGAGACAAACAGCCCTCCCAGACAGACAGAGACAAACAGCCCTCCTAGCCAGACAGAGACAAACAGCCCTCCTAGACAGACAGAGACAATACAGCCCTCCTAGACAGACAGAGACAATACAGCCCTCCCAGACAGACAGAGACAATACAGCCCTCCTAGACAGACAGAGACAAACAGCCCTCCCAGACAGACAGAGACAAACAGCCCTCCCAGACAGACAGAGACAGACTGCCCTCCCAGACAGACAGAGACAAACAGCCCTCCCAGACAGACAGAGACAGACTGCCCTCACACACAAGCAGAGACAAACAGCCCTCCTAGACAGACAGAGACAATACAGCCCTCCTAGACAGACAGAGACAATACAGCCCTCCCAGACAGACAGAGACAATACAGCCCTCCTAGACAGACAGAGACAAACAGCCCTCCTAGCCAGACAGAGACAAACAGCCCTCCCAGACAGACATAGACAAAACAGCCCTCCTAGACAGACATAGACAAAACAGCCCTCCCAGACAGACAGAGACAATACAGCCCTCCCAGACAGACAGAGACAAAACAGCCCTCCTAGACAGACAGAGACAAACAGCCCTCCTAGCCAGACAGAGACAAACAGCCCTCCCAGACAGACAGAGACAATACAGCCCTCCCAGAGAGACAGAGACAAACAGCCCTCCCAGACAGACAGAGACAAACAGCCCTCCTAGCCAGACAGAGACAAACAGCCCTCCTAGACAGACAGAGACAATACAGCCCTCCTAGACAGACAGAGACAATACAGCCCTCCCAGACAGACAGAGACAATACAGCCCTCCTAGACAGACAGAGACAAACAGCCCTCCCAGACAGACAGAGACAAACAGCCCTCCCAGACAGACAGAGACAAACAGCCCTCCCAGACAGACAGAGACAAACAGCCCTCCCAGACAGACAGAGACAATACAGCCCTCCCAGACAGACAGAGACAAAACAGCCCTCCCAGACAGACAGAGACAATACAGCCCTCCCAGACAGACAGAGACAAAACAGCCCTCCTAGACAGACAGAGACAAACAGCCCTCCTAGCCAGACAGAGACAAACAGCCCTCCCAGACAGACAGAGACAATACAGCCCTCCCAGAGAGACAGAGACAAACAGCCCTCCCAGACAGACAGAGACAAACAGCCCTCCTAGCCAGACAGAGACAAACAGCCCTCCTAGACAGACAGAGACAATACAGCCCTCCTAGACAGACAGAGACAATACAGCCCTCCCAGACAGACAGAGACAATACAGCCCTCCTAGACAGACAGAGACAAACAGCCCTCCCAGACAGACAGAGACAAACAGCCCTCCCAGACAGACTGAGACAATACAACCCTCCCAGACAGACATAGACAATACAGCCCTCCCAGACAGACAGAGACAAACAGCCCTCCCAGACAGACAGAGACAAACAGCCCTCCCAGACAGACAGAGACAAAACAGCCCTCCCAGACAGACATAGACAATACAGCCCTCCCAGACAGACAGAGACAAACAGCCCTCCCAGACAGACAGAGACAAACAGCCCTCCCAGACAGACAGAGACAAACAGCCCTCCCAGACAGACAGAGACAAACGGCCCTCCCACACAGGAAGAGACAGACAGCCTACACAGAGAGACAGACAGACAGCCCTCCCAGACAGACAGAGACAGACTGCCCTCACACACAAGCAGAGACAGACAGCCCTCCCACACAGGAAGAGACAGACAGCCTACACAGAGAGACAGACAGACAGCTCTTCCACAGAGACAGACAGACAGACAACCAACAGAATTCATGCAACAATAATTGCCAAAATGGCACCCCCACTGACCTACTACAGTCCCCCACTGTCCATGTCTAGACCCCAAACTGTTCAACTGACAGACAGACACAGACAGACAGACAGACAGACAGACAGACAACCCACACAGACGGAGACAGACAGAGAGACAACCCACACAGACAGAGACAGACAGAGACAACCCACACAGACAGACAGAGACAGACAGACAACCCACACAGACAGACAGAGACAGACAGACATACAACCAACATAATTCATGCAACAATAATTGCCAAAATGGCACCCCCACTGTCCTACTACAGTCCCCCACTGTCCATGTCTAGACCCCAATCCAACTGTTCATGTCTAGACCCCAGCCCCACTGTCCATGTCTAGACCCCCACCCCCACTGTCCTACTACAGTCCCCCACTGTCCATGTCTAGACCCCCACCCCCACTGTCCTACTACAGTCCCCCACTGTCCATGTCTAGACCCCCACCCCCACTGTCCCACTACAGTCCCCCACTGTCCATGTCCAGCCCCCCACCCCCACTGTCCTACTACAGTCCCCCACCCCCACTGTCCTAGTCCAGCTCCCCACCCTCACTGTCCTAGTCTAGACCCCCACCCCCACTGTCCTAGTCCAGCCCCCCACCCTCACTGTCCTAGTCCAGCCCCCCACCCTCACTGTCCATGTCTAGACCCCCACCCTCACTGTCCTAGTCCAGACCCCCACCCCCGCTGCCATGTCTAGACCCCCACCCCCACTGTCCTAGTCCATCCCCCCACCCTCACTGTCCATGTCCAGACTGTCCATGTCTAGACCCTCCACCCTTACTGTCCTAGTCCAGATTGTCCTAGTCCCGACCCCCACCCCCACTGTCCATGTCTAGACCCCCAGCCCCACTGTCCTAGTCCAGACCCCCACCCCCACTGTCCATGTCTAGACCCCCAGCCCCACTGTCCTAGTCAAGACTGTCCAGTCTTGTCCTGTCATGTCCCACCCCGTCCTGTCCTGTCATGTCCCACCCCGTCCTGTCCTGTCATGTCCCACCCCGTCTTGTCCTGTCATGTCCCACCCCGTCCTGTCCTGTCATGTCCCACCCCGTCCTGTCCTGTCATGTCCCACCCCGTCCTGTCCTGTCATGTCCCACCTTGTCCTGTCCTGTCATATCCTACCCCATCCTGTCCTGTCATGTCCCATCCTGTCCTGTCATGTCCCACCCCGTCCTGTCCTGTCATGTCCCACTCCGTCCTGTCCTGTCATGTCCCACCCCGTCCTGTCCTGTCATGTCCTACCCCATCCTGTCCTGTCATGTCCCATCCTGTCCTGTCATGTCCCACCCCGTCCTGTCCTGTCATGTCCCACTCCGTCCTGTCCTGTCATGTCCCACCCCGTCCTGTCCTGTCATGTCCCACCCCGTCCTGTCCTGTCCTGTCATGTCCCACCCCGTCTTGTCCTGTCATGTCCTACCCCATCCTGTCCTGTCATGTCCCACCCCGTCCTGTCCTGTCATGTCCCACCCCGTCCTGTCCTGTCCTGTCATGTCCCACCCCGTCTTGTCCTGTCATGTCCTACCCCATCCTGTCCTGTCATGTCCCACCCCGTCTTGTCCTGTCATGTTCCACTCCATCCTGTCCTGGCTTAGCCGAGCACAGTACAGTATGCTGGGATGTTCCAGGAGGAGTGACTGGCTTGTTCCAGGAGGAGTGACTGGCTTGTTCCAGGAGGAGTGACTGGCTTGTTCCAGGAGGAGTGACTGGCTTGTTCCAGGAGGAGTGACTGGCTTGTTCCAGGAGGAGTGACTGGCTTGTTCCAGGAGGAGTGACTGGCTTGTTCCAGGAGGAGTGACTTGCTTGTTCCAGGCTGAATAATGTCAGTGAGGGCCTCAAGATTTCTGGTCCCAGTTCAACTCACTGTCCCAGTCTCTAGTCATGTCTCCCTTTCTTTCTTTCTTTCTTTCTTTCTTTCTTTCTTTCTTTCTTTCTTTCTTTCTTTCTTTCTTTCTTTCTTTCTTTCTTTCTTTCTTTCTTTCTTTCTTTCTTTCTCTCTCTCTCTCTCTCTCTCTCTCCCTCTCTTGCTCTCTCACTCTTTCAATCTCTCTGTTTCTCTCTCTCTCTCTCGCTCTCTCTCTCGCTCTCTCGCTCTCTCGCTCTTTCTAGCTCTCTGTTCCTCTCTCTATTTTCTCTAGTTCACATCCTTCTTTTGTGGCTTGTCTTTTGTGTCGCTACTGTGTCTCAGCCAGCTACGTGTGGGCCTGCCTGGTGCATTGTCATGTCTCTCAGGCTATAAGACACAGCAGCCCCATGGCTTCAGGGCACAGCCCATCATTACATTACCCATGCTGCTTCTCTCTGCTACTCTTGACCCCTCCCTCGCTCTCTCTCTCCCTCCATCCATCCCCTGCTGACCTTTTCGGTAAACAAGAAGGTGTCCATGTATCTTCATTGAGAAAAACACAACGCTATTGACAGCCTTCTGATTGTATCTTCCTCTAACCCTGGAGGGGTGGGTAATGGTGGGGATTAATGGTGGGTTATCTGACACACACACACACACATGCACACGCACACTCACACACACACACGCACACACAAAGAAGAGGGCAGGACAATAGTGAGGGTTAATGTTCTTTTACTTCAGAGACATTGTGCCTCCTGCTTGAATTAGCCTCCTGAAAAGCCAGATGAAAGCCAGGTGAAAGCCAGGTGAAAGCCAGGTGAAAGTCAGGTGAAAGTCAGGTGAAAGCCAGGTGAAAGCCAGGTGAAAAACAGGTGAAAGCCAGGTGAAAGACAGTTGAAAGACAGTTGAAAGCCAGGTGAAAGCCAGGTGAAAGCCAGTTGAAAGACAGTTGAAAGCCAGGTGAAAGCCAGGTGAAAGCCAGGTGAAAGCCAGATGAAAGCCAGGTGAAAGCCAGGTGAAAGTCAGGTGAAAGCCAGGTGAAAATCAGGTGAAAGCCAGGTGAAAGACAGTTGAAAGACAGTTGAAAGCCAGGTGAAAGCCAGGTGAAAGCCAGGTGAAAGACAGTTGAAAGACAGGTGAAAGCCAGGTGAAAGTCAGGTGAAAGCCAGGTGAAAGCCAGGTGAAAGTCAGGTGAAAGCCAGGTGAAAGACAGTTGAAAGCCAGGTGAAAAACAGGTGAAAGACAGGTGAAAGACAGGTGAAAGACAGTTGAAACCCAGGTGAAAGCCAGGTGAAAGCCAGGTGAAAGTCAGGTGAAAGCCAGGTGAAAGCCAGGTGAAAGTCAGTTGAAAGACAGTTGAAAGACAGTTGAAAGCCAGGTGAAAGCCAGGTGAAAGCCAGGTGAAAAACAGGTGAAAGCCAGGTGAAAGACAGTTGAAAGACAGTTGAAAGCCAGGTGAAAGCCAGGTGAAAGACAGTTGAAAGCCAGTTGAAAGCCAGGTGAAAACCAGGTGAAAGACAGGTGAAAGACAGGTGAAAGACAGTTGAAAACCAGGTGAAAACCAGGTGAAAGCCAGGTGAAAGCCAGGTGAAAAACAGGTGAAAGCCAGTTGAAAGCCAGGTGAAAGCCAGGTGAAAGCCAGGTGAAAAACAGGTGAAAGCCAGGTGAAAGCCAGTTAAAAGCCAGGTGAAAAACAGTTGAAAGCCAGGTGAAGACTGGTGAAAGCCAGGTGAAAGTCAGGTGAAAGCCAGTTGAAAGACAGGTGAAAGCCAGTTGAAAGCCAGGTGAAAAACAGGTGAAAGACAGTTGAAAGCCAGGTGAAAGCCAGGTGAAAGTCAGGTGAAAGCCAGTTGAAAGCCAGGTGAAAAACAGGTGAAAGTCAGTTGAAAGCCAGGTGAAGACTGGTGAAAGCCAGGTGAAAGTCAGGTGAAAGCCAGTTGAAAGACAGGTGAAAGCCAGGTGAAAGTCAGGTGAAAGCCAGTTGAAAGTCAGGTGAAAGCCAGTTGAAAGTCAGGTGAAAGCCAGGTGAAAGCCAGGTGAAAGCCAGGTGAAAGTCAGTTGAAAGCCAGGTGAAAGCCAGGTGAAAGCCAGGTGAAGACTGGTGAAAGCCAGGTGAAAGTCAGGTGAAAGCCAGTTGAAAGCCAGTTGAAAGCCAGGTGAAAGCCAGTTGAAAGCCAGGTGAAAAACAGTTGAAAGCCAGGTGAGAGCCAGGTGAAAGCCAGGTGAAAGCCAGGTGAAAGCCAGGTGAAAAACAGGTGAAAGCCAGGTGAAAGCCAGGTGAAAAACAGGTGAAAGCCAGGTGAAAGCCAGTTGAAAGCCAGGTGAAAAACAGGTGAAAGACAGTTGAAAGCCAGGTGAAAGCCAGGTGAAAGCCAGGTGAAAGCCAGGTGAAAGCCAGGTGAAAGACAGTTGAAAGACAGGTGAAAGCCAGGTGAAAGTCAGGTGAAAGCCAGGTGAAAGCCAGGTGAAAGTCAGGTGAAAGCCAGGTGAAAGACAGTTGAAAGCCAGGTGAAAAACAGGTGAAAGACAGGTGAAAGACAGGTGAAAGACAGTTGAAACCCAGGTGAAAGCCAGGTGAAAGCCAGGTGAAAGTCAGGTGAAAGCCAGGTGAAAGCCAGGTGAAAGTCAGTTGAAAGACAGTTGAAAGACAGTTGAAAGCCAGGTGAAAGCCAGGTGAAAAACAGGTGAAAGCCAGGTGAAAGACAGTTGAAAGACAGTTGAAAGCCAGGTGAAAGCCAGGTGAAAGACAGTTGAAAGCCAGTTGAAAGCCAGGTGAAAACCAGGTGAAAGACAGGTGAAAGACAGGTGAAAGACAGTTGAAAACCAGGTGAAAACCAGGTGAAAGCCAGGTGAAAGCCAGGTGAAAAACAGGTGAAAGCCAGTTGAAAGCCAGGTGAAAGCCAGGTGAAAGCCAGGTGAAAAACAGGTGAAAGCCAGGTGAAAGCCAGTTAAAAGCCAGGTGAAAAACAGTTGAAAGCCAGGTGAAAGCCAGGTGAAAGCCAGGTGAAAGCCAGGTGAAAGCCAGGTGAAAAACAGGTGAAAGCCAGGTGAAAGCCAGGTGAAAAACAGGTGAAAGCCAGGTGAAAGCCAGTTGAAAGCCAGGTGAAAAACAGGTGAAAGACAGTTGAAAGCCAGGTGAAAGCCAGGTGAAAGCCTGGTGAAAGCCAGTTGAAAGCCAGGTGAAAGACAGTTGAAAGCCAGGTGAAAAACAGGTGAAAGACAGTTGAAAGCCAGGTGAAAGCCAGGTGAAAGTCAGGTGAAAGCCAGTTGAAAGCCAGGTGAAAAACAGGTGAAAGTCAGTTGAAAGCCAGGTGAAGACTGGTGAAAGCCAGGTGAAAGTCAGGTGAAAGCCAGTTGAAAGACAGGTGAAAGCCAGGTGAAAGTCAGGTGAAAGCCAGTTGAAAGTCAGGTGAAAGCCAGTTGAAAGTCAGGTGAAAGCCAGGTGAAAGCCAGGTGAAAGCCAGGTGAAAGTCAGTTGAAAGCCAGGTGAAAGCCAGGTGAAAGCCAGGTGAAGACTGGTGAAAGCCAGGTGAAAGTCAGGTGAAAGCCAGTTGAAAGCCAGTTGAAAGCCAGGTGAAAGCCAGTTGAAAGCCAGGTGAAAAACAGTTGAAAGCCAGGTGAGAGCCAGGTGAAAGCCAGGTGAAAGCCAGGTGAAAGCCAGGTGAAAAACAGGTGAAAGCCAGGTGAAAGCCAGGTGAAAAACAGGTGAAAGCCAGGTGAAAGCCAGTTGAAAGCCAGGTGAAAAACAGGTGAAAGACAGTTGAAAGCCAGGTGAAAGCCAGGTGAAAGCCAGGTGAAAGCCAGGTGAAAGCCAGTTGAAAGCCAGGTGAAAGACAGTTGAAAGCCAGGTGAAAAACAGGTGAAAGACAGGTGAAAGCCAGGTGAAAGCCAGGTGAAAGTCAGGTGAAAGCCAGTTGAAAGCCAGGTGAAAGCCAGGTGAAAGCCAGGTGAAAGCCAGGTGAAAGCCAGTTGAAAGTCAGGTGAAAGCCAGTTGAAAGTCAGGTGAAAGCCAGGTGAAAGCCAGTTGAAAGCAAGTTGAAAGCCAGTTGAAAGTCAGGTGAAAGCCAGGTGAAGACTGGTGAAATCCAGGTGAAAGCCAGTTGAAAGCCAGGTGAAAGCCAGGTGAAGACTGGTGAAATCCAGGTGAAAGCCAGTTGAAAGCCAGTTGAAAGCCAGGTGAAAGCCAGGTGAAAGCCAGTTGAAAGTCAGGTGAAAGCCAGTTGAAAGTCAGGTGAAAGCCAGGTGAAAGCCAGTTGAAAGCCAGGTGAAAGCCAGTTGAAAGCAAGTTGAAAGCCAGTTGAAAGTCAGGTGAAAGCCAGGTGAAGACTGGTGAAATCCAGGTGAAAGCCAGTTGAAAGCCAGGTGAAAGCAAGGTGAAGACTGGTGAAATCCAGGTGAAAGCCAGTTGAAAGCCAGTTGAAAGCCAGGTGAAAGCCAGGTGAAGGAGGATTGTTCCTTGAAAACCAACACCTGGTGAGATCGATAGCATGATACCAGCTTTCAGCAACAAGGACAAATAGCAAAATGTGTGTGTGTCTTACTCCAGATTAAAATAATTACTCTACAAGGACTAACATTGGCATATTCATAGAAAATGTTCTCATTCATTATGAATATTCTGTTTCCGTTATTACAGGCCTTTCTGTCAGTGCTATTTGTTGTTGATTAGACAGTCAAATCAATGAAAGCATAATCTGCAGAAGAACGTGAGAGTTAACCAGAGAGCCGTAAAGTCTGTTTCGATATCATGTCACGACAAACTAAAATAACATTTTTTTAAAAATTATTTCCTCAGATCATAATCTCAAAGCAGTTGTCATGGTGAAAGGTCCCAGAGTTTTGACTGGTCAGGTGATGCGGTGCTAGAATGGCTCACGTACACGTTGTGGCTGGTCTTCTGCCTGATCAGACAGATAGCAACCAAGGTCAGAGTTTGAGCATCAGACTTCCCTTAAATCCAGCCATACATCCCCAATTGGCCTATGAGGCCAAAACCAGAGGAGATTGAATAGGCAATAAAACTCAGTTAGTCTGTCTGGATTGCCATTGATAATGTCCATGGTCCATTAGGATCAATTATGGACTGGCAGATGTCGAAAACCGTGCTTGACCCGAGGGCTTAATGAAAACAATTGAATTTTGGTCAACAAACATAATGTTGTTAAACCAGATAAAGAGTCAGGGGTCACATGGGATTTCCTTTAAAAGACTAGAAAGAGAGTGAGAGGGATGAGACAGGTCGCAGAGACAGAGAGAGACACCGGCCAGAGGAGAGACACCAACCAAGAAGAGACAGGAAACAGAAAAACAAGAAGACGGTGTTCGATGGCATTCAATCGAGAGAAAAAGAGACTAGTTAGAAAAAGATGAGGAACTGAGAAGACAGGATACTGTGAAAAACCAGATAACCCACTAACCAGGCATGAGGAACCACCTGGAGAAATAAGAAGAAAGAGAAGAGAGCGTTACTGTGAAAAAACAATTGGTAGACAAGAGAATGAGAGGCACGTCAGATGCTCTTTGTGAGGACTGAGTTACACTGAGACTAACAGACCAAACAAGCAACTAACCAACTCACCATCCAACTGACACCGGCTAACTGACCAACCGACTAACCAACTCACCATCCAACTGACACCGGCTAACTGACCAACCGACTAACCAACCCACCAACCCAGACAATAGTCTCTGCACAGTATGCGCCTGTTCAACAAGAACCTGAGGCTGCAGGACGTGACTCTGATGTACCTGACCGTCTTAGCCACCCTGGTGGTGATCCTGGTAGCCTCCTACCAGGTAGATCCTGCTGCCAGCCCCTCCAGGGGAGGATCCACCCCAACCTCCACCTCCACACCGGTGCAGCTGCCCTACCATATGCCCCTGGACCCCCGCGGACACCTCCAGCTCTCTTGGAACATCTCCTACCCCCTCCAGGAGCTGTATCTGGAGGTGCGCTGCAGCGAAATGAAACATGGCCTGGTCCTGGGAATGTCCGACCGCGGGGAGCTCACCAACGCTGACCTGGTGGTCCTCTGGGACGACGGCCACCAGTCTTTCTTTGGGGTAAGGAAGTGGCATATTGTAAGGACTAGTCCTACTTTGGGGTAAGGAATGGTACTAGTCCTAGTTTGGAGAAAGGAAGGGCACTAGTCCTAGTTTGGAGAAAGGAAGGGCCCTAATCCTAGTTTGGGGGTAAGGACGGGTACTAGTCCTAGTTTGGAGAAAGGAAGGGCACTAGTCCTAGTTTGGAGAAAGGAAGGGCCCTAATCCTAGTTTGGGGATAAGGACGGGTACTAGTCCTAGTTTGGGGTAAGGAAGGGCACTAGTCCTAGTTTGGAGAAAGGAAGGACACTAGTCCTAGTTTGGGGTTAGGAAATGCACTAGTCCTAGTTTGGAGAAAGGAAGGGCACTAGTCCTAGTTTGGAGAAAGGAAGGGCACTAGTCCTAGTTTGGAGAAAGGAAGGGCACTAGTCCTAGTTTGGAGAAAGGAAGGGCACTAGTCCTAGTTTGGAGAAAGGAAGGGCACTAGTGCTAGTTTGGAGCAAGGAAGGGCACTAGTCCTAGTTTGGAGAAAGGAAGGGCACTAGTCCTAGTTTGGAGAAAGGAAGGGCACTAGTCCTAGTTTGGAGAAAGGAAGGGCACTAGTCCTAGTTTGGAGTAAGGAAGGGCACTAGTCCTATTTTGCGTCCAAATAACATTCTATTTCTTATGAGGTGACCCATTTTAAACCAGGGTTATGGTCAGAAGTAGTGTACTATATAGGGAATAGCATTTGGGTCGTGTTCTGTTGCTTTCAATAAGGGGTGTTTCTGCTAGTTTAAGAGAGACAGTGGCTCAATGTGTTTCCAATGATTTGGCAGGTTCATTAGAGAGTGTGATGTTTACCAAGGTTGAGGGCTTCATTCCCACATGGAAGGAATAATGCTGTAGCTCAGTGGTGTTTTCCTTATTCAATCTGATTCAGAGTGCAGTGCTGCCTACAGGGCAGAACAAATGTGAATGATTACGTGAAAGAAAGAAAGCACAACGCCTAACCTTAACCAATTAGGATTACTTGCCTAAATTTAACCAATCCCATTTGTTTCTGCCCTCGAGGCAGAGCTGCCCCCAGAACAAGATTGAGTAAGAAACACGGCAATCTGCCACATTGTGGCTGGTACCTGTTATATTGCTTTACGTAAGAGCTGGTTCTGTTGATGGTAGACTGCCAGGCAGGATGTGTCCACATCCTCCTAAAGTAGAGAATAAATAAGGCCATTGAAATGGGCATTTGCTGCATATCAAACTTTTGACAAGATTAGGAATTAATAGATCCAAACTGCATGGACAAAAAAAAGACATTGAATGTTGAATGTTGACATCATGTGAAAACCAATTTCTGGAAATGCTGTATACTCAATAAACTAGTAGAAACTTGCGATCATCCAAAGGTTTTCCCCCACCAAGGGAAAATATACTTTTCTCAAAATAAACATTTAATGTCTGCTAAATTTTGCAATGCTCTCAAAAGAACATCTCTCGTTCCATGTGAGGACAGGAAGGATCCCAGCCTACTGTCTGTCTATGTGGGATGAGATCCTCTTTCCAGCCTACTGTCTGTCTATCTGGGATGATATCCTCTTTCCCAGCCTTAGGGAAAGCTGTTGGGAGCAGAAAGGTCACAACGGTGGGAAAGGCTGTTGGGAGCAGAAAGGTCACAACGGTGCGAAAGGCTGTTGGGCGCAGAAAGGTCACAATGGTGTGCCAGCCATTCACAGATTCTCTCTCTCTCTCTCTCTCTCTCTCTCTCTCTCTCTCTCTCTCCAATGGGCTTTATTGGCATGGGAAACGTGTTAACATTGCCAAAGCAAGTGAGGTAGATAATATACAAAAGTAAAATAAACAATAAAAAATAAAAATCTCTCTCTGTACTAATCTGCTGTGGGGCAGCACACATACATTATACATCCCTTATCACTCCTCCTGCCTCTGCCTGGACCCATCCCTGGTCTGCCTGGACCCGTCCCTGGTCTGCATAACTCTCTGCCTGGACCCGTCCCTGGTCTGCATAACTCTCTGCCTGACTCTCTGCCTGGACCCGTCCCTGGTCTGCCTGACTCTCTGCCTGGACCCGTCTCTGGTCTGCCTGGACCCGTCCCTGGTCTGCATAACTCTCTGCCTGGACCCGTCCCTGGTCTGCCTGACTCTCTGCCTGGACCTGTCCCTGGTCTGCCTGGACCCGTCCCTGGTCTGCCTGACTCTCTGCCTGGACCTGTCCCTGGTCTGCCTGGACCCGTCCCTGGTCTGCCTGGACCCGTCCCTGGTCTGCCTGGACCCGTCCCTGGTCTGCCTGACTCTCTGCCTGGACCCGTCCCTGGTCTGCATAACTCTCTGCCTGGACCCGTCCCTGGTCTGCATAACTCTCTGCCTGGACCCGTACCTGGTCTGCATAACTCTCTGCCTGGACCCATCCCTGGTCTGCCTGGACCCGTCCCTGGTCTGCCTGACTCTCTGCCTGGACCCGTCCCTGGTCTGCATAACTCTCTGCCTGGACCCGTCCCTGGTCTGCATAACTCTCTGCCTGGACCCAACCCTGGTCTGCCTGGACCCGTCCCTGGTCTGCCTGACTCTCTGCCTGGACCCATCCCTGGTCTGCATAACTCTCTGCCTGGACCCGTCCCTGGTCTGCATAACTCTCTGCCTGGACCCATCCCTGGTCTGCCTGGACCCGTCCCTGGTCTGCCTGGACCCGTCCCTGGTCTGCCTGACTCTCTGCCTGGACCCGTCCCTGGTCTGCATAACTCTCTGCCTGGACCCGTCCCTGGTCTGCCTGGACCCGTCCCTGGTCTGCCTGGACCCGTCCCTGGTCTGCCTGACTCTCTGCCTGGACCCGTCCCTGGTCTGCCTGACTCTCTGCCTGCCTGATTCTCTGTGAAAAACTGCCTAGCTTCCTTCTGCGCCCTCTCTCCAAATTAATGTTGAATGGCCCCTCCAATCCCTGTACAAGGGAGTAGGTCCAAACGGGGGAGATGAATGGAGAGAGAGAGAGAGGGATGAAAGGGGAGAGAGGGGTGAGGTATGAGGATAGAGAGATAACTCAGAACTTCTGTTAAAATCCTAGGACCACTTTGGTCACAACAGCACAGCGAAACTGCTTCAAAATGGAGTCTGAGGCGCACAGAGCCTAACTAACTCTGACACATGGAGCATCCCTGGTTAATTTTGGCTTTTTAATAAATGTGTGGCTACTTTGGAGTCTTTACACTTTGCACCAACCTCAAGCAATCATGCAAGGTGGAACAAACATGTATTGGATGGCTGGTTCTATTTCGGTGCATTTTACATGCGGACGATGTGATTGGAGGAGACAGATTCAGTTGTTACCATTGGCTCCTGGGACTTGCATCTTGCACGCTCACTTGGCCATTGCTTGGCATCGTTGTCTCATAGGGTTGTGGTTAGGGTTAGATGTCACAGAATGTTTATGGAAATACATACTTGGCTGGCTGGGAGATCTCTAGGGTTCTTTAATTGCAATTGCACAGCATGTGGATTGCTGTCCATAAAATTGATCTAGTATCTGTCTTTGTGTGTGTGTGCGTGCATGTGTGTGTATTCCGACCGATGGGTGTGTGTTTGTTTCTCTCTGTGTGTGTTAATCCAGGATGCGTGGAGTGACAGTCAGGGTCATGTGAGTCTGGACAGCCAACAGGACTACCAGCTGATGGACACCAGGCAGACACCTGAGGGATTCTCCCTGCTGTTCAAGAGACCCTTCAGCACCTGCGACCCCAGGGATTACATCATAGAGGTGAGAGACAGAGAGAGACACACACACAGGGGAAGAGGGTGAAAGAGAGAGAGGGAGTGAATCACTAAAACATTTCAGAAATACAATATGGAAAAAGAAGGAACAGCACGTCAGAAATCAGCTCAATGTAATTGAAGAATCCATAGTCTCTAACCACTTCGGGGAAAATTGGAAAACACAAAACAAACAACAACACAAAGAATTATCTAGCCAAATTGGAGATGTATGGGTAAACCACTTCTCCAATATTTTTGCCTCTATAACAAAGAACAGCAAAAACATATACATGATCAAATACAAATCTTAGAATCAACTATTAAAGACTACCGGAACCCACTGGATTCTCCAATTACCTTAAATGAACTACAGGACAAACTAAAAACCCTCCAACCCAAAAAGGCCTGTGGTGTTAATAAAATTATCAAATATACAGACAACAAATTCCAATTGGCTATACTTAAACTCTTTAACGTCATCCTTAGCTCTGGCATCTTCCCCAATATGTGGAACCAAGGACTGATTACACCAATCCACAAGTGGAGACAAATTTGACTCCAATAACTACCGTGGGATATGCATCAACAGTTACTTTGGGAGAATCCTCTGCATTTTCATTAACATTTTCATTGACTCCTACACTTCCTCAGTGAAAACAATATACTGAGCAAACGTCAAATTGGCTTTTTACCAAATTATCGTACGACAGATCACGTATTAACCCTGCACACCCTAATTGACAAACAAAGGCAAAGTCTTTTTTTAACCTTTATTTAACTAGGCAAGCAAGTTAAGAACAAATTCTTATTTTCAATGACGGCCTAGAAACAGTGGGTTAACGGCCTTGTTCAGGGGCAGAACGACAGATTTTCACCTTGTCAGCTCCGGGAATTGATTTTGCAATCTTTCGGTTACTAGTCCAACACTCTAACCACTCGGCTACCTGCCAACCCTTAATGCATTATTGATTTCAAAAAAGCCTTTGGCTCAATTTGGCATGAGGGTCTGCTGTACATATTGATGGAAAGTGGTGTTGGGAGAAAAACATATAACATTATAAAATCCATGTACACAAACAACAAGTGTGCAGTTAAAATAGGCAAAAAATAAGACCCACAGGGCCGTGGGGTGAGACAGGGATGCAGCTTAAGCCCCAACCCTCTTCAACTTATATATTAGCGAATTGGCGAGAGCACTAGAAAAGTCTGCAGCACCCGGCCTCACCCTACTAGAATCTGAAGTCAAATGTCTACTGTTTGCTGATGATCTGGTGCTTCTGTCGCCAACCAATGAGGGCCTACAGCAGCATCTAGATCTTCTGCACAGATTCTGTCAGCCCTGGGCCCTGACAGTAAATCTCAGTAAGACCAAAATAATGCTGTTCCAAAAAAGTTCCAGTCGCCAGGACCACAATTACAAATTCCATCTAGACGCCTTTGCCCTAGAGCACACAAAAAACTATACATACATTGGCCGAAACATCAGCGCCACAGTTAACTTCCACAAAGCTGTGAACGATCTGAGAGACAAGGCAAGAAGGGCATTCTATTCCATCAAAAGGAACAAAATATTCAACATACCAATTAGGATCTGGCTAAAAATACTTGAATCAGTCATAGAACCCATTGCCCTTTATGGTTGTGAGGTCTGGGGTCCACTCACCAACCAAGAATTCACAAAATGGGACAAACACCAAATTGAGACTCCGCATGCAGAATTCTGCAAAAATATCCTCCATGAACACCAAATAATGCATGCAGAGCAGAATTAGGCCAATACCTGCTAATGATCAAAATCCAGAAAAAAGACATTCAATTCTACAACCACCTAAAAGGAAGCGATTCCCAAACCTTTATTAACAAAGCCATCACCTACAGAGAGATGAACTTGTAGAAGAGTCCCATAAGCAAGCTGGTTCTGGGGCTCTATTCATAAACACAAACACACCCCACAGAACCCCAGTACAGCAACACAATTAGACTCAACAAAATCATGAGAAAACAAAAATATAATTACTTGACACATTGGAAATAATTAACAAAAAAAACATGCAAACAAGAATGCTATTTGGCCCTAAACAGAGAGTACACAGTTGCAGAATACCTGACCACTGACTGACCCAAACTTAAGGAAAGCTTTGACTATGTACAGACTCAGTGAGCATAGCCTTGCTATTGAGAGAGGCCGCCGTGGGCAGACCTGGCTCTCAAGAGAAGACAAGCTATGTGCACACTGTCCTCAAAATGAGGTGGAAACTGAGCTGCACTTCCTAACCTCCTGCCCAATGTATCTCTTGTATATTATGAGTACAGCGACTGCAATTAGAAGACATCATGTTAATGTTACTACTTAGCTTCGGCTGGTGGAGGTCCTGACGAACCACGTCCAGATAAAGTGTCCGGAGTGAAAAAGTTGAAGGGGAAAAAAAAGTTGAGTGAGGGAAAAACTAAAAATATAAACGGTAATTAAAAAGTAAAACTGTAAAGAGAGAACAGAGAGAGAACAGTATAGCAGGTGAAAAGAGACACATATTTCCCTCAGATTACACAGATCCACAAAGAATTAGAAAACAAAGCCGATTTGGATAAACTCCCATATCTACTGGGTGAAGTACCACAGTGTGCCATCACAGCAGCAAGATTTGTGACCTGTTCCCACAAGAAAAGGTCAACCAGTGAAGAACAAACATCATTGTAAATACAACCCATATTTATGCTTATTTATTTTCCCTTTTGCATTTTAACCATTTGTACATCGTTACACCACTGTATATATACATAATATGACAATTGTAATGTGTTTATTCTTTTGGAACTTCTGTGAGTAGAATGTTTACTGTTCATTTTTATTGTTTATTTCACTTTTGTATATTATCTACTTCACTTGCTTTGGCAATGTTAACACATGTTTCACATGCCAAAGAAAGCCCCTTGACTTGAATTAAGAGAGAGATGGAAAACGAAAGAGGGGGGAAAGTCAGAGAGAGAGATAGAGAGAGGGAGAGATAAATAAATATATATATATAGAGAGAAATAAATAAATAAATAAATAAAGATGGGAGAGAGAGAGAGGGAGAGAGGGAGATAAATAAAGATAAGGAGAGAGAGAGAGAGGTGACTAAAGATAGGAAGAGAGAGAGAGAGAGAGAAAGAGAGATAAATAGAGATAGGGATATAGAGAGAGAGATAAATAAAGATAGGGAGTGAGCCAGAGACAGAGGGAGAACAGTATAGCAGGTGAAAAGAGAGAGACAGAGAGAGGGAGAGAGAGACAGAGAGAGGGAGAGATAGAGAGACAAAGAGAGAGAGATTGAGAACGGTATAGCATGTGAAAAGAGAGAGACAAAGAGAGAACAGTATCAATCAAATGTATTTATATAGCCCTTCTTACATCAGCTGATATCTCAAAGTGCTGTACAGAAACCCAGCCTAAAACCCCAAACAGCAAGCAATGCAGGTGTAGAAGCACAGTGGCTAGGAAAAACTCCCTAGAAAGGCCAAAACCTAGGAAGAAACCTAGACAGGAACCAGGCTATGAGGGGTGGCCAGTCCTCTTCTGGCTGTGCCGGGTGGAGATTTTAACAGAACATGGCCAAGATGTTCAAATGTTCATAAATGACCAGCATGGTCAAATAATAATAATCACAATAGTTGTCGAATGGGGCAGCAAGTCAGCACCTCAGGAGTAAATTGCCGGTTGGCTTTTCATAGCCGATCATTAAGAGTATCTCTACAACTCCTGCTGTTTCTAGAGTGTTGAAAACAGTAGGTCTGGGACAGGTAGCACGTCCGGTGAACAGGTCAGGGTTCCATAGCCACAGGCAGAACAGTTGAAACTGGAGCAGCAGCACGGCCAGGTGGACTGGGGACAGCAAGGAGTCATTAGGCCAAGTAGTCCTGAGGCATGGTCCTGGGGATCTGGTCCTCCGGGAGAGAGAAAAAAAGAGAGAATTAGAGAGAGCATACTTAAGTTCACACAGGACACCGGATAAGACAGTAGAAGTACTCCAGATATAACAGACTGACCCGAGCCCCCCGACACGTAAACTACTGAAGCATAAATACTGGAGGCTGAGACAGGAGGGGTCAGGAGACACTGTGGCCCCATCCGATGATACCCCAGGACAGGGCCAAACAGGCAGGATATAACCCCACCCACTTTGCCAAAGCATAGCCCCCACACCACTGGAGGGATATCTTCAACCACCAACTTACCATCTTGAGACAAGGCCGAGTATAGCCCTCCGTTGCGGTACAACCCAAGGGGGGGCGCCAACCCAGACAGGACGATCACGTCAGTGACTCAACCCACTCAAGTGACGCACCCCTCCTAGGGACGGCATGGAAGAGCACCAGTAAGCCAGTGACTCAGCCCCTGTAATAGGGTTAGAGGCAGAGAATCCCAGTGGAGAGAGGGGAACCGACCAGGCAGAGACAGCAAGGGCGGTTCGTTGCTCCAGAGGATTTCCGTTCACCTTCACACTCCTGGGCCAGACTACACTCAATCATATGACCCACTGAAGAGATGAGTCTTCAGTAAAGACTTAAAGGTTGAGACCGAGTCTGCATCTCTCACATGGGTAAGCAGACCATTCCATAAAAATGGAGCTCTATAGGAGAAACCCCTGCCTCCAGCTTTTTGCTTAGAAATTCTAGGGACAATTAGGAGGCCTGCGTCTTGTGACCGTAGCGTACGTGTAGATATTTACGGCAGGACCAAATCGGAAAGATGGGGAGGCGCAAGCCCATGTAATGCTTTGTAGGTTAGCAGTAAAACCTTGAAATCAGCCCTTGCCTTAACAGGAAGCCATTCTAGAGAGGCTAGCACTGGAGTAATGTGATCAAATTTTTTGGTTCTAGTCAGGATTCTAGCAGCCGTATTTAGCGCTAACTGAAGTTATTTAGTGCTTTATCCGGGTAGCCGGAAAGTAGAGCAGTGCAGAAGTCTAACCTAGAAGTAACAAAAGCATGGATTCATTTTTCTGCATAATTTTTGAACAGAAAGTTTCTGATTTTTGCAATGTTACTTAGACGGAAAAAAGCTGTCCTTGTAACAGTCTTGTTATGTTCGTCAAAAGAGAGATCAGGATCCAGAGTAACGCCGAGATCCTTCACATTTTTATTTGAGACGATTGTACAACCATCAAGATGAATTGTCAGAATCAACAAAAGATCTCTTTGTTTCCCGGGACCTAGAACAACTATCTCTGTTTTGTCCGAGTTTAAAAATAGAACGATTGTAGCCATCCACTTCCTTATGTCTGAAACACAGGTTTCAAGCGAGGGCAATTTTGGGGCTTCACCATGTTTCATTGAAATGTACAGATGTGTGTCATCCGCATAGCAGTGAAAGTTAACATTATGTTTTCGAATGACATCCTCAAGAGGTAAAATATATAGTGAAAACAATAGCGGTCCTAAAACGGAACACAGAAATTTACTGCATACTGGACCCTACTCCAACTAAACTACTGAAAGAGCTGCTTCAATCTAGCTCCCTGGTATACAGAAAATACCCGAGCTCTGAAGCAAGCTTCCAGAAAATTGGAACGGAAATGGCGCCGTGCAAGGGGATTTATACTAACGTTACTATCTGTACTTACTGGTGGCACAGACACTGTTTCATCATTTCCTACACTGACATTACCCTTGCCTAACGATTGCGTCTGAAGCTGGGCTTGTAGCACAGCTATCCTCGCCGTAAGGCGATCGTTCTCTTGTATATTATGAGTACAGCGACTGCAATTAGAAGACATCATGTTAATGTTACTACTTAGCTTCGGCTGGTGGAGGTCCTGACGAACCACGTCCAGATAAAGTGTCCGGAGTGAAAAAGTTGAAGGGGAAAAAAAAGTTGAGTGAGGGAAAAACTAATTAAAAAGTAAAACTGTAAAGAGAGAACAGAGAGAGAACAGTATAGCAGGTGAAAAGAGAGAGGACAGAGAGAGGACAGTATAGCAGGTGAAAAGAGAGAGAGAGAGACAGAGAGAGAGACAGTATAGCAGGTGAAAAGAGAGAGACAGAGAGAGACAGAGAGAGAACAGTATAGTAGGTGAAAAGAGAGAGACAGAGAGAGACAGAGAGAGAACAGTATAGTAGGTGGAAAGAGAGACAGAGAGAGACAGAGAGAGACCAGAGAGAGACCAGAGAGAGAGGACAGTATAGCAGGTGAAAAGAGAGAGACAGAGAGAGACAGAGAGAGACAGAGAGAGAACAGAGAGAGAACAGTATAGTAGGTGAAAAGAGAGACAGAGAGAGACAGAGAGAGACAAAGAGACAGAGAGAGACAGAGAGAGAACAGTATAGTAGGTGGAAAGAGAGACAGAGAGAGACAGAGAGAGACAGAGAGAGACCAGAGAGAGAGGACAGTATAGTAGGTGGAAAGAGAGACAGAGAGAGACAGAGAGAGACAGAGAGAGACCAGAGAGAGAGGACAGTATAGCAGGTGAAAAGAGAGAAACAGAGAGAGACAGAGAGAGACAGAGAGAGACAGAGAGAGAACAGTATAGTAGGTGAAAAGCGGTAAAGAGAGGAATAATAAAGACTGTGCTTGATTCTGATTGGCAGGAGGGTACTGTTCACCTCATCTACGGAGTGTTGGATCAGCCAATCCGCTCGCTCCAGCAGCTCAATCTGTCCCAGATTGAGACGGGAGTGCAGAGGGCCCTCCTGCTGCGCCCAGACACCCCACCTCCCTCCCTGCCCCGAGACCTACAAACCCTGGAGGTCCGGACCCCAGACATCACCATCCCCACCCAGGAGACCACCTACTGGTGCCACATCTTCCAACTGCCACCCAACATGCCCAAGAACCACATTGTCATGGTAAACCGCTAAACCTAGTCTTTTTCAATGATGGAACCATAGAATTAGAATTAGAATGACATTTAGTAATGCCATAGAATTAGAATGACATTTAGTTATTCCATAGATTTAGAATGACATTTAGTAATTCCATAGAATTAGAATGAAGTTTAGTA
The DNA here is from genome assembly GCF_036934945.1 of Oncorhynchus masou masou. NCBI lineage: Eukaryota > Metazoa > Chordata > Actinopteri > Salmoniformes > Salmonidae > Oncorhynchus > Oncorhynchus masou. The sequence continues at coordinate 13,194,386 of NC_088222.1, forward strand.
ATTCCATAGAATTAGAATGACATTTAGTTATTCCATAGAATTAGAATGACATTTAGTTATTCCATAGAATTAGAATGACATTTAGTAGCTCCATAGATGTAACGGCTTTCTTCTACCTCCTTCTCTGACGAAGAGGTGGAATAAGGATCGGACCAAAATGCAACGTGGTTCGTTCCATACATCTTTAATGAAGAAGAACACGAACAATAGAAAACAACAAATGTCGAAAACCGAAACAGCCCTGACTGGTGCAACAAACAGAGACAGGAACAATCACCCACAAACACACAGTGAAACCCAGGCTACCTAAATATGGTTCCCAATCAGAGACAACGATAATCACCTGACTCTGATTGAGAACCGCCTCAGGCAGCCATAGACTAATCTATACACCCCACACAACCCCAAGACGAAACACACTACAAATAAACCCATGTCACACCCTGGCCTGACTCAATAAATTAATATAACATAATAAATATAGACCAGGCGTGACAGAACCCCCCCCAGATTGACAGCTCTGGCGGCTTCTTGCAGACTGGCGGCTCTGGCTGCTCCATGCAGATTGACAGCTCTGACGGCTTCTTGCAGACTGACAGCTCTGGCTGCTCCATGCAGACTAACAGCTCTGGCAGCTCCACACCGACTGGCAGCTCCTTGCAGACTGGCGGCTCCTTGCAGACTGGCAGCTCCTTGCAGACTGGCAGCTCCATGCAGACTGGCAGCTCTGGCTGCTCCATGCAGACTGGCAGCTCTAGCTGCTCCATGCAGACTGACAGCTCTGGCTGCTCCATGCAGACTGGCAGTTCTGGCTGCTCCATGCAGACTGGCAGCTCTGGCTGCGCTAAACGGGCAGGAGACTCTGGCAACGCTGTAGAGGCAGAAGGCTCTGGCAGCGCTAAACAGGCGGGAGACTCCGGCAGCGCTGTAGAGGAGGAAGGCTTCGACAGCGCTGAACAGGCGGGAGGCTCCGGCAGTGCAGGAGAGGCGAGGCGCACTGTAGGCCTGATGCGTGGTACTGGCACTGATGGTACTGGGCCGAGGACACGCACAGGAAGCCTGGTGCGGGGAGCTGCCATTGGAGGGCTGGTGTGTGGAGGTGGCACAGGATGGGCTAGACCGTGAAGGCGTACTGGAGATCTTGAGAGCAGTGTTGGCACAGGACGTGCAAGGCTAGGGATGTGCAAAGGAGGCCTGGTGCGTGAGGCTGGCACCAACTTCACCAGCCGACTAACACGCACCTCAGGACGAGTATGGAGCGCTGACCCAGGTGCCATTAAATCCCTGACACGTTCCGTCGGGCGAATTCCATGCAAAATACCAACACAGCAACTCCCTCATTTCTCTCTCCTCCAATTTCCCCATTAACTCCTTCACAGTCTCTGCTTCGCTCACCTCCAACACCGGTTCTGGTCTCCTCCTTGGCTCCTCACGATAAACAGGGAGAGTGAGCTCAGGTCTGACTCCTGACTCTGAAACACTCTCCCTGAGCCACCCCCCCAAGACATTTTTGGGGCTGACTCTCGGGCTTCCATCCACGTCGCCGCGCTGCCTCCTCATACCAGCGCCTCTCAGCTCTTGCCGACTCCAGTTCTTCTTTGGGGCGGCGATATTCTCCAGGTTGATCCCAGGGTCCTTCTCCGAACAATTTCTCCTCCCAAGTCCAGAAGTCCTGTGATCGCTGTTGCTGCCTTTGTTGCTTCTCCTGTGGCTCCTGCCCGTTGACACGTTGCTTGGTCCGTTTGTGGTGGGTGATTCTGTAACGGCTTTCTTCTGCCTCCTTCTCTGACGAAGAGGTGGAATAAGGATCGGACCAAAATGCAACTTGGTTCGTTCGATACATCTTTAATGAAGAAGAACACGAACAATAGAAAACAACAAATGTCGAAAACCGAGAGAAGGCGCGAGAGTGCGCTCAATAGACAGCCCTGACTGGTGCAACAAACACAGAGACAGGAACAATCACCCACAAACACACAGTGAAACCCAGGCTACCTAAATATGGTTCCCAATCAGAGACAACGATAATCACCTGACTCTGATTGAGAACCGCCTCAGGCAGCCATAGACTAATCTATACACCCCACACAACCCCAAGATGAAACACACTACAAATATACCCATGTCACACCCTGGCCTGACTCAATAAATGAATATAACATAATAAATATAGACCAAGGCGTGACAATCGAATTAGAATGACATTTAGTTATTCCATAGAATTAGAATGACATTTAGTTATTCCATAGAATTAGAATGACATTTAGCTATTCCATAGAATTAGAATGACATTTAGTTATTCCATAGAATTAGAATGACATTTAGTTATTCCATAGAATTAGAATGACATTTAGTAATTCCATAGAAATAGAATGATGTTTAGTAATTCCATAGAATTAGAATGACATTTAGTAATTCCATAGAATTAGAATGACATTTAGTAATTCCATAGAATTAGAATGACGTTTAGTAATTCCATAGAATTAGAATGACGTTTAGTTATTCCATAGAATTAGAATGACATTTAGTTATTCCATAGAATTAGAATGACATTTAGTAATTCCATAGAATTAGAATGACATTTAGTAATTCCATAGAATTAAAATGACATTTAGTTATTCCATAGAATTAGAATGACATTTAGTAATTCTATTAGGATTATTCTAGTAATTATATTTCTATGGATGGAACCATCGAGTCCAATTCCATCAAACCCTGGCCCCTAGGCATTCGAATAGACTTGGATAAGTGTATGAATGTAATCAATATGACAATATCCCTCCCATCCTTATTGCTTAGCCCTACCCAGTCCTTGGGCATAGCAATGAGTTTGAAAATCACAACAGTAGAGTCAATACCAATCAATCTCCACCTCTTCTTTCCTCCTCCTCCTCCTCCTCCTCCTCCTCCTCCTCCTCCTCCTCCTCCTCCTCCTCCTCCTCCTCCTCCTCCTCCTCCTCCCTCCTCCTCCTCCTCTTCCTCCTCCTCCTCCTCAATCCTCTTCCCTCTTCATCACCCCCACCCCAGTATGAGTCGGTGGTAACCCCTGGTAACGAGGCCATAGTGCACCACATGGAAGTGTTTGAGTGTTCTCCTGAGATGAGTACAGTCCCACAGTACAGCGGGTCCTGTGACTCCAAGATGAAGCCCGCCAGCCTCAACTACTGTCGCCATGTTCTGGCGGCCTGGGCTATGGGGGCTAAGGTAATACACACACAGACACCAGCACTGGGTTCAAATAGTATTCCTTTTTTTTCAAGTGCTTACAGTGCCTTCAGAAAGTATTCACACCCCTTGACATTTTCTACATTTTGTTGTGTTACAGCCTGAATTTAAAAAAACAGGCTGAATTAAAAAAACATTACATGTAGATAGTTTTGTTTTCTCTGGCCTAAACACAATACTCTATAATGTCAAACTGGAATGATGTTCTGAGAAACGTTTACAAATTAATTAAAAATGAAAAGCTGCAATGTCTTGGGTCAATAAGTATTCAACACCTTTGTTATGGCAAGCTTAAAAAATGTTCTGGAGTAAAAATGTGCTTAACAAGTCACATAATAAGTTGCATGGACAATAATAGTGTTTCACATTATTTTTTCATGACTACCTCATCTCTGTACCCCACACATACAATTATCTGTAAGGTCCCTCAGTCATGTAGTGAATTTCAAACACAGATTCAACCACAAAGACCAGGGAGGTTTTCCAATGCCTCGCAAAGAAGGGTACTGATTGGTAGATGGGTAAAATATAAAATAAAAAAATGCAGACATTGAATATCCCTTTGAGCACGGTGAAGTTATTAATTACACTTTGGATATTGTATCAATGTACACAGTCACTACACAGATACAGGCGCCCTTCGTAACTCAGCAGCCGGAGAGACAGGAAACCGCTCAGGGATTTCACCATGAGAACAATGCTGACTTTAAAACAGTTAGAGTTTAATTGCTGTGATAGCAGAAAACTGAGGATGGATCAACAACATTGTAGTTACTCCACAATACTAACCTAATTGACAGAGGGAAAATAATATAGACTGTACAGAATACAAATATTCCAAAACATGCATCATGTTTGCAACAAGGCACTAAAAGTAATACTGCAAAAGATGTGTCAAATCAATTAACTTTTTGTCCTGAATACAAAGTGTTATGTTTGGGGAAAATACAACACATTTCTTATTGAGGAGTAACTAAAATGTTGATCCATCCTCAGTTTTCTCCCATCACAGCCATTAAACTCTGTAACTGTTTTAAAGTCAGCATTGTTCTCATGGTGAAATCCCTGAGCGGTTTCCTTCCTCTCCGGCTACTGAGTTAGGAAGGACACCTGT